>NW_019945900.1:76146-82797 GCF_002910315.2 Salvelinus sp. IW2-2015 | reverse complement strand
CGACTTCATCTAGTGGCTAGAGCTTTAGAGGAGCTGGGCTGCTAAACAACTCCCAAAAGACTCATCTAGTGGCTAGAGTTTAGAGGAGCTGGCTGCTAAACAACTCCCAAAAGACTCATCTAGTGGTAGAGGTTTAGAGGAGCTGGCTGCAAACAACTCCCAAAAGACTCACTAGTGCTAGAGGTTTAGAGGAGCTGCATGCTAAACAACTCCCAAAAGACTCATCTAGTGGCAGAGGTTTAGAGGAGCTGGCTGCTAAAACAACTCCAAAAGACTCACTATCAGTGGCAGACTAGCTTAGAGGAGCTTGCTGCTAAACAACTCCCCAAACGACTCATCTAGTGGCTAGAGGTTTAGAGGACTGGCTGCTAAACAACTCCCAAACGACTCACCGACATTGCGCCTCAGAATCACTCAAGATTGCTGCTGACAATTGAAATCTGCAACAGAACAATGAAACTTAATTCCTAGACAATCAAAATCTGCATTTTGCAGGGAACAGAGCATCAAGGACAATTCACATCTGACCGCCGCCTGAAACGAAGGGGGAAGGAACACTGTGGAAACTAACAAGTGGTGTGTTGTCCTGGCCTCAGGTGGCATCACTCTACTGGTACAGCAAAAGTCAAGGCAACAATGCTGAGTACAGCTGGAAAAATGTCACAAGTGGTATCCTGCAGTTTTCTAATATTGGCTTGACTGCCAGTAGCTTGCCTGTCAGTAGATGACTTTCATTCTGTGGTGATCTCCTCCTTACGGTTTAGTAAACGTTGTTCAACTGGAACATAGTCGTTGTGTCATTTTGAGTGAACACTGTATACTCAATACAATCTAAATCTGATACTTCACTGTCATTATAGATATGATGTGGACTGTCTACTCAATACTATCTAAATCTGATACCTCACTATCTCTCTTTTGACTGATACTGCTTTTTAGACTGGTCTGGTCAGTCTACTCAATTATTTCGACAATAAATGTACAAGCAATAATTTGATAAATTGTCATTTCTTATAATGAGACATTCATTTATGAATTGGCAGGTTTCAGAACACTGATACAGTATATCTGAATATATTGAAAAAAATATACTGCCACTATTTTCACCACCAAATAAAAACAGTGTGGTTTTAATATGATTTGACTCTTTGCAGGCTGTCAGGCTGTCTAGTCACAGAGGAAGGCTGTGCTTCTCTGGTCTCAGCTCTGAGGTCAAACCCAACACATTATTAGTGTACGGGTAACAGTGTAATCAGGGAAAGCTGAGCGTAACATTTTAATACAACCTGTCTGTCATTGTATTTCTTCTGTGTTTGCAGACTCGCTGGCTGTAAACTCAGAAACACATCCTGTAAAGTGTTGGCCTCAGTTCTCAGTTCAAACCCCTCACACCTGAGAGAGCTGGATCTGAGAAACAATGACCTGAAGGATTCAGGAGTGAAGCTGCTCTCTGCTGGACTGGGGAATCCCCACTGTAAACTGGAGACTCTGAGGTCAGTATTCCTGTAGTTGGTCAACAAGTGATAACTGTTCTCCAGATCCACATGTGTTTACCAGGCACACATAGTCCACACAATATGTGTTTGGACAGTGAAGCTTACAATTTTAAATTTGTCGCTATGCTCCAGCATTTTGGATTTGAGATATAATGTTTAATATTAGGTGACAGTACAGTATGTCACCTTTTATTTGAGGGTATTTATACATATCGGTTTCACTGTTTCAAAATGAATTGTGAATAATGATGAAGGAAAACCATACAGACCCCCGAAATCTCCTGTTGTTCATACGTAGCTCTGCTACTGTTTAGAAATGAAAGCACGTTATGTATCTAGTTCTCCCATTTGAAGAAGTCTTAATTATTTGGAAAATTAATTTAGTCAAACATTTAGTATTTGGTCCCATATTCCATGCCTGCAGTGATTACATCAAGGCTTGTGATTCTACTAACTTGTTCAATGCATTTGCAGGGTTGTTTGGTTGTGTTTTGGATGATGTTTTTCCTAATAGAAACTGAATGGTGAATAATGTCCTGTCATTTTGGAGCGACTTCACTTGTATTGTCAGTAAGAATAGAAGATTTCTGAACACTTCTACATTCATGTGGATGCTACCATGATTATGCTACCATGATTATGGATAATCATGAATGAATCATGAATGATGATGAATGAGAAAGTTACAGAGGCACAAAGATCAGACCCCCTCTGTTATTGATAATGGTGAGAGGTTAGCATGTTTTGTTGTAGTCTCTGTTATTGGTAATGGTGAGAGGTTAGCATGTTATGTTGTAGTCTCTGTTAATGGTAATGGTGTAACTACCTTATGATGTCAACAACTATGTTAACAAACTATAACGAAGAAAACATGACCGAATACAGAACTGCTTAAAACGAAAACTTCGCAGGAGGCCATTGTGATGTCCCTGATGCGCCAAGCGCCCCGTTTGAAAAGAACGGTACTTCCGTTCCACGGTCTTATATAGGCCCCAGATTGCGCAACCACTCCATTCAACATTCTCCCCGCTTACTGACATCTTAGAGGAAGGCGTATTGCAGTGCATGTAGCCCGAGGCCTTACATGGGGACTTATAAGACTGACCTCAGAACAGGACCTCGATTTCTGGAAATCTCACTCCCTGACAGGAAATGTCTGCAGAATGAGTTCTGTTTCACTCAGAGAAATAATTCAAACGCGTTTAGAAACTTAGAGAGTGTTTTCTATCCAATGTAATAATAAGATAGCATATTGTACGAGCAAGAAGTTGAGTACAGGCAGTTTAATTTGGAACAAATTTTTACAAACAGTTGAAATGGCGCCCCCTAGTGTTCAAGAGGTTAAAAGTAATACATACATTGTAATTTCCTTGTTGGAGCTCTCTCACATCATAGGACAGTACATACCAGAGGAGCTGCTGAGGGGAGGACGCTCATAATAATGTCTGGAACAGAGTGAATGAAATGCGAACACATGGAAACCACTGTCACGACCCTGGCCTTAGTTATCTTGTATTTCTGTATTAATTTAGTAGGTCAGGGTGTGACAGGGGGATGTTGTGTGTATTTTGGTCTCGTCGTGGGTGTTGTATTGTATAGGGGTTTGTAGATATGCGCGGTTGTGTTCAGTGATGGTGGTTAGGAAAGTCTATGGTTGCCTGGTTTGGCTCTCAAGCAGAGACAGCTGTTTATTGTTGTCTCTATTGCGAAGCCATATTTAGGCAGCCATAGCATTAGGCTGTGTGGTAATTGTCTATGTTTATGTTGCATGTTAGCACTTAGTCTGTAAGCTTCACGTTTGTTTGTTAGTTTGTATAAGTATTTGTCGTGCTTCATTTTTATTAAAGAAGATGTACTATAATTATCACACTGCGCCTTGGTCCACTCTTTCACCACAAGACGATCGTGACAACCACGTGTTTGATAACCATTCCACTGATTCCCCTCCCAGACATTACAAGCCTGTCCTCCCCAAAATTAAGGTCCCACCAACCTCCTGTTGTACAAAACACCAAACAGTAAAATGATAATCATAAAATCACACTGTGTGGTCAGAGGGTGTCCCTGTGTAGGGGTTTGTGCTGTTGCGTGGTGTGTACAGTGTGCTGTGCCAGTGTGTGTGAGTGTATGTGTGTGAGTGTATGTGTGTGAGTGTGTCAGATTTGTGTGTGTCTGTTGTCCAGTGTGCTGTGTCAGGTTATTATTTCAGCGGACACTAAGGAGAACAACCATCATGAACCCTAAACCCTGGATAGAGGGGCTCAGTGAATTGGAGGTGAATGTGTAAGGTGGTCAGTGTGTCAGAGGAGGCCTCTATAGAAGGACAGAGTACCGGCTGGCCAGTCCAGATACACTCCTACTCTGTGGGAGCTGGAGAGGGACGCTCTATGGTGAGTGAATTATATTGATTGCCAGCAGAGTAACGTTGTCAGAGCAGAAACAGACGCAGACTTGCATTGTAATCCAAGCCCTACAGTCATCACTACCTCCTCTCCTGTTGATTCCTTTATATGATCACTCCTATATCAACCCTTCTCCACTCCACTCTACCTCCCAGTAACACGCCCCAAGTCAGACCCTCTCTACACAGCACCTGTCTTACAGTCCTCAAATCTTTCTGGGTGATCAGATACGGCTGCTTCTTTCTCCTACAGTGTACCGTCTGTTCTCCTCAAACAGAGAGAGGGAGTCTGTTTTACTGTGTTAGTCCAGTGTAGATCACAGACATCCTGATGGATGAAACCAGGAACAACAAATTTTATTAGAGAAGCATCATCATTCACATTGGAATGTTAACTCACTTTTCAACTATTCATTTAATGTAGATGTTTCTAGTATCAAAAGGATAATTAAGGTACTTGCAGACTGTTGAATGATCATATGTTATTTACTGTATGGTAATATAAAAACACACATATTCCCATTATCACACACACACACACACACACACATGTCAAGCAACTCTTGTAAACGTTGTGTCCCTATTTCTGCTTCTGTAGAAAACTACAGCTATATTTAATATGACCAAGTAAGTAATGATGTGTCTTTTGACTTTGACTAACTTGAATTAAGACTTATTCTTAGTCATATTCTCACAGCAGTCAACACTCACATTCTAAGCCCAGTTTCAGTTCTGTTCTCTCACCATGTTCCACACTGTACGGTAAGCAAGAAGAAACAACAGTCATTGAAGGAACACATGACCCACACACACACACGCACCACACACACACACACACACACACACACACACACAACACACACACACACAACACACACACACAACACACACACCACACACACACACACACACACAGCACACACACACAACACACACACAACACACACACACACACACACACCACACAACACCACACACCACACCACACACACACACACACACACACACACACACACACACGGTCAGCATATACTTTGTTCAAGTGGTGGTCAAATGTTTGTCTTAACTAGCCGATAAGTCACAACATGTCTGATATGACATTGACATAAACCTCTACATACTGTTTCTCCAGTCTGCAGTTGGATCCTCCAGTCCAGCAAGAGCAGTCTGACTCCTGAGTCTCCTGTGTTGTAGCTCAGTCCAGTCTCTCAGTGTCGAGGGTTTACCTCAGACTGAGACCAAGAAATCACAGCCTTCCTCTGTGACAGACAGCCTGACAGTCGCAAAAGAGTCAAACATATTAAAATCACACTGATATTCTTGGTGTGATAAAGTGGCAGTATTAATTTTTCAACATTTTCAGATACATCAGTGTCCTAAACCTGCAATGTCTATTCGAAACTTTCAGAAAACGTTTCATTATTAGGAAATTATCAAGTGTGCTGTGTAGAAGAAAAATGTAAATACAATTATTTGATAGACTGACCAGGACCAGTTTAAAAACAGTATCCAGTCAAAGACAGACAGTTGATGTATCAATGTATTGTAGAGTGTACATCCACAGCCATATCTATTTTGACAGTGAAGCAACTTTTTAAATGTGACCATACTCCACATTTTGATTTCAGGATCAAAATGTATTCATATAGTGAATATATAATGTCACTTTATTGAGAGATTGTTCATACAATCTGTTTCCACAATTTGATAAAGTGAAACACTTATGATCTAGTCCCCCATTTGAAAACTCAAAGTTTCTGACCAATTCACTTATAGTGTATTAAAGTAGTCAAAAGTTTATATTGTTGCTAAAACTCATTGATGCAGTTGCAGTTTGTTTGGTTGTGTTGCCCCAAAGTAAATGAAGTGGATGATGACTGCGTAATTTTCTAGCTTAAGTGAAGTATAACACGTTTCAAACACAACAACTAATTTATCCTGAAATCACATTATAAGAAAAATCCTGAAGAAGTTCATGAAGAAATAATGAGTAGAGAGTTACAGGAGACTACAACAAAACATGCTAACCTCTCACCATTACTCATATATATCATGGAATCTCACAACAAAAGACATGCTAACCTGCTGCACGATTACCAAATGAACAGGAGGCTACAACAAAAAATGCTAACCTGCTCAAGCCTATTGATCCTAACATAGACGAAGGCTTAGTACATATGCGTAATATATCATGCTAACTCATCTCACCAACCTGTATTAATTCTACCTAATAGCGATTAAGTACTTGTAGGTACTATCAACAAAAACATAGCTAACCTTTCTACCGTGAATACGCAAATGAACAGAGACTACAACAAAATCACTCTATCCCCAATAACACGGCTAACATCTTGACCCTAACTGTTGCATAAAGACTCAGTCAACTGCTGAACCTTCACCTACCATAACAGAGACTACAACACAAAACATGCAACCTCCACGGATGACCGATAACAGAGACACAACAAAAACATGCTAATGCCTCTCACCATTACCCATAACATGAGCTACAACAAAAACATGCTAACCTCTCACCATTACATGATAACGGACTACACAAAAACATGCTAACCTCTCACCATTACCAATAACAGAGTTACAAAAAACATGCTAACCTTTCACCAGTACCAATAAACAGAGACTACAACAAAACATGCAACCTATCACCCATTACCAATAACAGAGCCTACAACAAACATGCCTAACCTCTAAACATTACCAATAAACAGACCTACAACAAAAACAGCTAACTCT
>NW_019945900.1:64518-76121 GCF_002910315.2 Salvelinus sp. IW2-2015 | reverse complement strand
ACGGGGGGACCAGGATGAATATGTATGAACTTTCCAATTTGTAAGTCGCTCTGGATAAGAGCGTCTGCTAAATGACTTAAATGTAAATGTAAATGTAGAAACATGTTATCTACTCACTTAGACAAAAAATTACTCTAGTCATCATCCACCATTTTAATATTGGGCAAAACATAAAATTACTCCAGTCACAATTCAGTTACTATAGTGAAAAACATAACCCAAAACACAACCAAAACAAACTGCAAATGCAACCAATGAGTTTACAACCAAATACTAAACATTTGACTACTTTAATACACTATCAGTAAATTGGTCTGAATACTTATGACTTCTTCAAAGGGGGGGACGAGATTCATAAAGTGCTTTCATTTCAAAACGTGAAACAAATATGTATTAAAATATCCTCAAATAAAAGGTGACATTATATACTGTCACCTCATATGAAACATTTGATCTGAAATCCAAAATGTTGGAGTATAGAGCCACATTTAAAATGTCAGCTTCACTGTCAAAATAGATATGGTGTGGACTGTATACTCAATACAATCTAAATCTGATACCTCACTGTCTGTCTTTTGACTGATGCTGCTTTTTAAACTGGTCTGGTCAGTCTACTCAAATATTTGTATTATACATGTTTCTATCTGCAGGCAATACTTTGATCATTTGTCATTTATAATAATGATACATAAATTTATGAATAGATACGGCAGGTTTCAGGACACTGATATTTCTGAATGTTATAATATATAACATCGTGTTCCAAGATGGCGTAGCAGTGTAGGCGTGTTTTGTTCGTCCTCTCGTGTAATTTTGTATTTTTCGTATTTTTTGTTCAATTATACCTTCCGGTAACCTGCCTCACCCAATGTGATACGGAATCTCTATTATTTTTAACTTTGGAACACATTCAAGAACCTCCAGTAGCTAACCAGCTAATCAGCTACAAGCTATTTAGTCATTTTTAGCCACTGCTAGCGGCTTTTACCTTCTACACAGACACCAGCCCTGTTCTTATCCTGGATATTACTCAAAAACCTACCAGCATCGGACTGTCTCTCCACAACAATGCCGGATTCCTGCCGTAA
Source organism: Salvelinus sp. IW2-2015 (assembly GCF_002910315.2). NCBI lineage: Eukaryota > Metazoa > Chordata > Actinopteri > Salmoniformes > Salmonidae > Salvelinus > Salvelinus sp. IW2-2015. The sequence continues at coordinate 75,033 of NW_019945900.1, read as the reverse complement.
TTCCTGAGCCACTACTTCTGATCCTCACAGCTTGCTTGCACCCTCCGTGGCACCCAGTACCGAAGCTATCCCTGAGGCCCACCCCCGGCCTACTCAGCTGTTTACCCGAACCCTACTCATACACGACTAAAAAACTAAAAAAAGCCCAAAACTCCACCGGATCCTTGCTGTAAACTCTGGACCTTGGCACCGGGTCACCACTGATACCGATTGGCTATAGTCACTGCCACGAAGCTAGCACCAGTTAGCAAACAAAATTCTACAATACCTCTTTCGCCATCTGGCTTGGATTTTCTGTTGACACGGTGCCCCGCTGCACCACCACGTCTGGTCTGCCGGCGAATACTCCATCCGCTGTGCCCTCAACCGGCCTCCGTCTGAGCAGACCACCCCCGGGCTACTAACTTTAAATGCTGCGTGCTAGCGTAGTGGCGGCTTCCCTGTTCCACCTACTGCTGCCCCCTGGACACTATGATCACTTGGCTACATAGCTGATGCCTGCTTGACTGTCCATTAATTCACGGTACTCCATTCTGTTTATTTGTGTTTTATCGGCCCCAGCCGCGAACTCAGGCTCTGTGTGTAGTTATTCCGACCCTCTCTGCCTAGTCATCGCCATTTTACCTGCTGTTGTTGTGTTAGCTGAGTAGCTGCTGTTGTCTCACCTGTTGTTTTAGCTAGCTCTCCCAATCAAGACCTGCAATTACTTTATGCCTTACTGTATGTCTCTCTCAAATATCAATATGCCTTGTATACTGTTGTTCAGGTTAATTATCATTGTTTTAGTTTACAATGGAGCCCGTAGATCCACTCCTCATACCTCTGATACCTCCTTTGTCCCACCCCCCACACATGCGGTGACCTCACCCATTGAGACCAGCATGTCCAGAGATACAACCTCTCTTATCATCACCCAGTGCCTGGGCTTACCTCCGCTGTACCCGCACCCCACCATACCCCGNAATTGACCAAATTTGACATCCTGATTTGCTTGTCCCTAATCAGCCCAGTCCAGAATGAACTCTGCACAGAGGACTGTTTTTTCCAATGCCAGCCGAGCGTTCCCTTGTCAGCACAGTTCTGATACGTTTTGTTCTTTGAGCAGCTCCAGTGTTTTGTCAGTGGTTAATTTTGTTTATCTAATTGATTAACTCTTTTCAGACCACAACAACACGAAAAACAAAGCACACCACCAAAAAAAATACACGAAACCTACGTGGGACTTCTAAACAGGGTTATATCTTATAATTCTTACTCTTCAGGTATTTACTAATTGAGTCTTAAGGTTTGAAGATGTCGCTTACATTTACTGCAGTCTCATGGTCTGCTTTGTTTCCTGGTTGTTGTCTCAAATCTGTCTCAGCTCATGTTCATTATTGACCTCTCCTGTTCCACCCTCTGTGATGTAAGAAGCTCTGTGTAGATCTTATTGCAGAACAGTGTTGGGTTTCCCTGCCCTTTACGATCCCTCAAATACACATTGAAAACTCTTTCTTTAAATTAATTTTGAGTTCAACGTTGGCAAATTCAACAGCTAAGATCATCTGAATCTAAAAATAACACCCAGAGAATTATTAATATTACGTCTGTTTTAATTGACTACAGTATTGTAGGAACTGTTGTAAAGTTTAACATTTAATCATGGTATTCTTTAACTGACTGTGTAAATGTGTAAATGTTTTCATTAATGCAAATTACAGACTTGGTGTGACTTGAGCCTATATTACTTAGTTGTATTATTGATGCGTATTTATTAATTCTCTCTTCTCTCCTCTAAATTAATTATTATTATAATATTTTTTTTCTATTTTAAATATTATTCTCTTCTGTATGTGTTGCTACAAATATCATTGATTACACAGCCTACTTTAGCTTGACTTCTAGCTACAGCTTTAAATGTTATAAAAACAGCATTCTCCAACATGAGGCAGACAAGCCTCTTACATTCTCCAGTGGTCAGAAGCTCCCTTCTGGTTCAATTGTCCTCAGACGTGCAGTGGGATTCTTCAGAGCCCCCTCTCTGCACTTGCTCTCCTGCTTCTCAATTCTTCAGCATCCACCACTTCTTATCTGGCTTCTGACTCTCAAAGCCTCTTGGGAGTTCTGGACTAAGAAATCCTTCTTGAACATCTTCAGCTCTTCTTCACAAATGTAATAATTTTCTCTTCAAAGCATCTGGAATAAATTAAGTAAATAAGTTAAACAAGAGACAAAATGCCTTTCTCATCAACACCATTAATGAATGTATTGGACAGATCAACTTTACTTGAGGTAAAACAAAACAAATGTACATAACAGGACCACATACATGCTGAATATGGAGCCAGGTTCTGTCCCTTGATGACTCTGGGAAGACTGACCACTGAGAATCTTCTGACTCTGATCTCTTCCTGTTGGTTTCTGTGGACAAAACATGAATTACATCTCCTCATCCAGGGATACACACACACACACACAACACACACCCCACACACCACCACACACACACACCACACACACACACACACAAACACACACACACACACACACACACTACAGACGGGAAACGTGTGTTTGTTTAAATTGTTTTAGGACTATGAAAATGGAGCAGGAAAAGATTAGCTACAGATTATGATAATTAACAAAATAAATGGAAAATGAAAGAAGGAGAAATGCTCTGTTGTTTAACTCACTGACCATGACCCATGAGTTCTTGTCTTACCTTTGTGCAGTAGAAAAAGTCTCCCTCTCTAAAGGTTATAGGTGTGACTCATAGACCAGTCACTCTTCATGGACACACAGCTGGGTACAGGGCGAAGCTGGTCTCTCCGTGCTTTGATTGGAACTTCAAACACACAGAGACAAACATTACTTTTTGAGCTTTTATTGTTCAAATACATTTGGGAAGAGATTGGTTGTTTTTCCCACTATCTTCATCATGGCATTGGGATTGCTCAATGACAACCATGTATTTGTTTAAAATCTATTACTTGGATGTTTCATTCAGAGAGAGAAATAATCATGCTTTCTTTTTTTAAAGTGCGCTATGATCTGTCAAAAATTCCCTGCTGCCAGTGCTGTGCAAACCTGGTCAAGAACTACAGAAACGTATGATCTCTGTAAGTTGCAAACAAAGCGTTTCTGTACGCAAATATTAAGTTCTGCTTCTCTGATGTATCAAAAATACTTATGTCATGCAATGAAAATGCAAATTAGGTTTTACTTAAAAAATCATTACAATGTGATTTTCTGGATTTTTGTTTAGATTCCGTTCTCTCACAGTTGAAGTGGTGACCTATTGATAAAAATTACAACCTCTACATTGCTTTGTAGTATGAAAAACCTGCAAAAAATCGGCAGGGTGTCTTCAAATACTTGTTCTCCCCACTGTATATCTGCGCTCACTCTCAGAGAAATCAGTAGTACTTGCTAGGTTTTACACGCAGTTAATAATATATTTCTGGCCTTGCACTCTCAGAGAATCAGTAGTATACTGACAGAGGTTTTGACACACAGTTAATAATATCTGCACAGAGCATCGTACTGCCTGTTGTATACAGTAATTTAATCGCCCTTAAGTGACCAGTAGTACTGCCTATGTTTTTACACAAGTAATAATAATTATCTGTGCTCTCACTCTCAGAGAATCAGTAGTACTGCTAGTTTTACAGTAATAATAATATCCTCCTCACTCTCAGAAGAAATCAGTAGTACTGCCTAGGTTTTATACAGTAATAATGATTATCGCCCGACTCAGAAATTCATGAAATCAGTAGTACTGCTAGGTTCTTACACGAGTAATAATATTATATCTGCCTTCCTCTCAGGAGAAATTCGAGTAGTACTGCTAGGTTTTACACAGTAATAATCGTTATCTGCCTACACTCTCAGAGAAATCCAGTAGTACTGCTAGGTTTACACAAGTAATAATATCATGCCCTCACTCAGAGTAAATCGCAGTTAGTACTGCTTAGGTTTTATTACATAATAATATATATATCTGCCTCACTTCTCAGTGAAATCAGTAGTACTGCTTAGTTTATAACAGTTATCAAATAATATCTGCCTTCACTCTCAGAGAAATCAGTTAAGTCTACTGCTTAGGTTTTTTACACAGCTAAGTAATATCTGCCCTCACTCAGAGAAATCAGTAGTACTGCTAGGTTTATACAGTAATAATATTATCTGCCTCACTCTAGAGAAATCAGTATACTGCTAAGGTTTTACACAGTAAATATATATCTGCCTCTCAGTGAAATCAGTAGTACTGCTAGGTTTACACAGTAATAATATATATCTGCCTCACTCAGAAAAATCAGTAGTACTGCAGGTTTTACACAGATAATATATATCTGCCTCATCTCAAGAAATCAGTATACTGCTAGGTTTTAACACAGTAATATTATATATCTGCTCACTCTCAGAAATCAGTAGTACTGCTAGGTTTTACACAGTAATAATATATATCTGCCTCACTCTCAGAGAAATCAGTAGTAACTGCTAGGTTTTAACAGTAATAATATATATCTGCCTCACTCTCAGAGAAATCAGTAGTACTGCTAGGTTTTACACAGTAATAATATATATCTGCCTCACTCTCAGAGAAATCGAAGTTAAGTACTTAGGTTTTACACAGTATAATATATATTAGCTGCCTCACTCTCAGAAAATCAGTAGTACTGCTAGGTTTTACACAGTAATAATATATATCTGCCTCCACTCTCAGAGAAATCAGTAGTACTGCCTAGGTTTTACACAGTAATAATATATATCTGCCTCACTCTCAGAGAAATCAGTAGTACTGCTAGGTTTTACACAGTATAAATAATATATCTGCCTCACTCAGAGAGAAAATCAGCAGTACTGCTAGGTTTTCACATAAACATAATAATATATAGTCTGCCTCACTCTCATGGAAAATCAGTAGTAGCTGCTAGGGTTTTTCACAGTGAATTAATACTATATCCTGCCTCACTCTCAGAAAATCAGTAGTACTGCTAGGTTTTTACACAGTACTTAATATATATCTGCCTCACCTCAGAGAATCAGAGTACTGCTTAGGTTTTTAACCAGTATATCAATGATATATACTGCCTCAGCTCTCAGTAGAAATCATGTAGTACTGCTAGGTTTTACACAGTCAAGATATATGATATATCTGCTCACTCTCAAGAGAAGAATCTAGTAGCTACTCGCTGAGGTTTTACACAGTAAATAACTATATAATCCTGCCTCACTCTCAGAGAAAGATCAGTAGTACTGCTAGGTTCTTACACAGTAGATAATATATATATCTGCCTCACTCTCAGATGAAAATCAGTAAGTACTGACTAGTTTTACCAGTTAATGAATATATATCGTTCACTCTCAGAAAATCAGTAGTACTAGCTAGGTTTTACACAGTAATTTAATGATATATCTTGCCTCACTCTCAGAGAAATCAGTGTACTGCTAGGGTTTTAACACAGTATATATATATCTGCCGTCTGAGTATACAGTATATATAGAATATATATAGAACCCTTTATAGGAGGTTAGGAAGTGTCTGAGTATACAGTATATATAGAATATATTTAGAATCCTTTATAGGAGGTTAGACAGTGTCTGAGTATACAGTATATATATAGTACCCTTTATAGGAAGTGTCTGACTGTCCGGTTCTCCTCTCTTCACTAGATGGACGGTAACTTTAGTGTTTAACCCCTCTGTGTCCAAGGACCGAACTTTTTAATATTGTAATGAAACAGACAGGGAGTGTCGTGGAGAATCGTTTCAAAATATCACACTTACAAGAACTTGTGAATTCAATATAGGCTTTTAATACAAACATATCAGAAGCCTAGATGGTCCGCGGAACACACCCTTTTCCAGAGCACTGGCTCTGTATTTATACACACACAGCATATGAGTCCATTCCATATGTTTATGAAGTTACTTCCCTCAGGTCATCTGCCACCATTATCTTTCAGTTCAGGCTTCCTATTTGTTCATGCCCAATAGCGCCTGTATCCGCTCTTGATTAGATTACAATGGTGGCAGGACCCTTTCATGTCCTAAGAATGATATATGTACTATGTCTATAGTCCATCAGTTGGTCATTTGGCTGGCACCCTCCTTTGTGTGTCCCTCTATCCTCGGTATGTCCAGCTGTCCTATGCACTCATGGCCTTGCTTTTGGTTTCCTGTCCTCTACAATAGACAATGCATTTTACCCTAAACATGTATGCATTTTATGGCTTTGGCCATTATGTCTGTTATTTCTTGGTTTCCTGTTTTTACCAGAATGGCAAATGCACTCTAAGTGTGTCCTCTTCCTCTTGTGGTCTAATGTACACCTGTCATTGCTCAATAGTGTCATATCTGTCTCTATATGTAACAGTAACTACAACAGGAGCAGGCCTCGAACCCTCAACCTTCTAGCCCAAAATCCAATGCGCTATCGACTGTGCCACAAAAGCATACTCAAGCGGGAAAGTCAGTATCCGCGCTTATAAACCCAGGGTCGTTATACTATTATTTTCGGGGCGCCTCAAGTAGGCTGGACACATGACATTTTTAACAATGTTTTTTTTTCTGATAAACTAGTTAATTGCATCCGCCATGGAGCCCAGTTTCATAATATTACGTCATGTCCCTAGTCATTAACCTTATTTTAGGTCATTTTTCACCCTTCCAGCTCCTATTAGTTCTATTGAGCACCGTGGCACCAACTCTCCTACTGAACGTTCTATTCCCAGATCATTGTTCTGCATCACAATGGCAGCTTCACTATTGTTATCAATGAGACATGTCAGTATTAACTGTGAACTCCGACCTCACCTCCGGTAACTTAATAATAAAGGGTTACACTACTTGGTGAGCGCGATCACTGTTCACCTGGGTACACGTTGTGGTAACAAGCAGTGCTGGCATACACCCATCAAACGTTAAGCAGTTTCTCATCATGGTTAACCATATTTGTTTTCAGAAAAGATGTACAACCTCCACAAAACGCATGTCCCTGTTCTATTTTTCAAGATGTGGCCAATTTAAACAGCCAGAAGACATTTTTTTATTAAGAAGTAACACTTTTTTTGATGACTTGTTGTTTCTAAATGTCTGCTGGGTAATTTGATATGTATCGAAATCTGCATTCGTAGGCATCGAATTCAGCGAATTCTGCGCAGATTCACTGAGTTACAAACCAAGTGGACAGGTCTAGCTCATTGATTTGTAGATCTGACACAATTTCTAACTAAGATTATGAGCCGAGCAGGTGTCTGGAATGAGGTATGTAGTACCCACAGAGGCCACAGGGAGGAGGAAGAGAGCTATAAACTCATACTGTTGTTTTGTCTTAAAATCCCAAACCAGACAATCAATCAAATGTATTTATAAAGCCCTTTTACATCAGCATATGTCACAAAGTGCTATACAGAAACTCTAACTCTACGTAATACCTATTTCAGCCTTAACCCCTAGGGTAGGGTAGCGTAGAACACTTTTACAAACTATTTTAGTAATAATATTATGTTAGTAAAGGCTAATATAGTACTAAATAGCATTTTCATTATTTTGTTAATCAAAACCTGTCTAAGCATTTTGTTTTTTTGATATTTTGTAATATTTATCATTGCAAGGCAGAACACTTGATAAACAAGGACAATAAACAAGCTACGTTAGTTGTATTTTTCAAATGTGGTTTGAACTGTGTGACCTAGTAACCTCCATGTGAAAGTCCAGCAATTGGCGTGTGATAGATGTGGCAGGTTCGAGATCTAAGGAATTAACAAGAACAATACACTATTTCTCAGCTGCCTCTGTTGTGAGAAAAAAAAGCTTTTAATTCTTACATTTCCACTAGATGGCAGCATAAGACCACGAAGTTATAGGCTACAAGCAGCAATATGATTGACATAAAATAGCATGCAACTACAGACTATATGTCCCATGATTTTCTAAAACGGTCACTCATTACTTTAGTTAGCTATATATCTCGTATTAGGGCTGTGTAGCTTTTGGGAGAGCAAAAAAATAGTTACTACCTCGGAATAGATAAGACAAGAGTGCGTCTTCCAGCCCGCCAATAAATTACATCATTCAACCCTTGTGGTTAGCAAATCTACCTCATCATGCCCCTCGTTTGTTCGAGAAGGCAGAGGGCTTGCTAACAGGTTAGATTACTGTTGGTTATTACTGCATTGTCGGAACTAGAAGCACAAGCATTTCGCTACACTCGCATTAACATCTGCTAACCATGTGTATGTGACTAATAAAATTTGATTTGATTTGATTTGATTTGATTTGATTTGAACACTGACGGCACAAGCTTTTTGGTGGGGCTGAGTTGACTACTTGTGCGAGAAGGCAGAGTGGGTCGATGCTGGTTGATGAATTTGACAATGAATGTACTCGGAAAATACATTTTTCTCGACGAAAGTAGGGGAGTGGTGGTGTATCCATGGAGAAAACTAAGCTAATCTCCTGAAATGTCATTAGTGTTCTTATGCTGCCATCTATTGGAATTATTTAGCAACTGCAGTGGTACTGAATAATGTTTACAAAACACAAATTCAAACTTTGCTACATCAGACCGAATCAGTCACATTTGACTGTATCTAGCAGTACTACTAAATTCACTGAGAGTGAGGCAGATATATATTATTACTGTTTAAAACCTAGCAGTACAACTGATTTCTCTGAGAGTGAGGCAGATATATATTATTACTGTGTAAAACCTAGGTTTAGGAAGGTGTGCTTGATGCTATAAGTATTATATAAACCCTTTATAGGAGGTTAGGAAGTGTCTGAGTATACAGTATATATAGAATATATATATAACCTTTTATAGGAGGTTAGGAAGTGTCTGAGTATACAGTATATATAGAATATATATAGAACCCTACTATACCAGCAGCATCCTAGTTAACCTAGCTACCACAACATCATCACCGGCTGCCTGCATTTCTTTTGGACTGATGGAGCTCCCCGGTTGTTTCTTTCACCTGTTAAATCCCGTGGAGGGCTTCTCCCTCTCTCGTTGACGGATGCTGGCCACCTCTGTCCGGTTCTCCTCTCTTCACTAGATGGACTGCAACTTTAGTGTTTAACCGCTCTGTGTCGAAGGACCAAACTTTTGAATATTATTTTTGGGGTGCCTCAATTACGCTGGACACATTCCATTTTTAACAACGTTTCTTTCTGATTAAAGCTAGTTCATTGCATMCGTCAAGAAGCCCAGTTTCATAACATTACCAATATGCCCCTAGATATGAAGTAATTGTGAAACAACAGGTCTTATTTTAGATCATTTTTCACCCTGCCAGCTCCTATTAGTTSTATTGAGCACCGTGGCACCAACTCACCTTCTAAACATTCTATTCCCAGCTCATTGTTCTGCGTCACAATGYCWGCTTCACTACTTCACTAAGGGTTCTATATATATTGCAGACTTACCTCAGATAACTTATTATTAACAGGGTTACAGCTACTTTGTCAGTGATATCACTAGTTCACCTGGGTATATGTAGTGGTGACCCACAGTCCTAAACGTTAAACATTTTCTTGTCATGGTTAACCATTTTTGTTTTCAGAAAAAGGTATTCAGCCTAAACAAAACACATTTCCCTGTCCTCTTTTTCAAGATGTGGCCAATTTAAACAGCCAGAAGACATTGTTTAATTATCAAATAACACTTTTTTTGACTACTTGTTGTTTCTAAATGGCTGCTGGGTAATTTGACATGCATCGAAATCTTAATTTGAAGGCATCGAATTGAGTGAATGCTGTGCAGGTTCACTGAGTTGAAAACCAAATGGACAGGTCTAGCTCATTGATTTGTAGATCTGACACAGTTGCTACCTCAGATTATGAGTCTAGCAAGTGTCGTGAATGATTTATGTAGTACCCACAGAAGGCCACAGGGAGGGGCTAGAGAGCCATAAAGAAAATACTGTTTTTTGCCTTAAAAACACTGAACGTAACAATAAATCAAATGTATTTATTAAGCCCTTTTTACATCAGCAGATGTCACAAAGTCCTATACAGCAACTCTAACCCTTTGTATAACCTATTTGATACTTAACCCCTAACCCTAGGTATAACCTATTTTTCCATAAACCCTAACCCTAATTCTAGGGTAGGGTAGCCTAGAAAACGTTTAGAAACTATTTTAGTAATAATATTATGTTAGTAAATACTATTTTATATATATAAAAAAAAAGGTAATTTCACCTTTATTTAACCAGGTAAGCTACTAGAGAACAAATTCTCATTTACGTACAACTGCGACCTGGCCAAGATAAAGCAAATCAGTGCGACACAAACAACAACACAGAGTTAGACATGGAATAAACAAGTGTACAGTCAATAACACAATAGGAGAAAAATAAAGTCTATATACAGTGTRTGCAAATGGCGTGAGGAGGTAGGCAATAAATAGGCCATAGTAGCGRAGTAATTACAATTTAAGGAAATTAACACTGGGGCAATAGATGAGCAGATGGTGATGTGCAAGTAGAAATACTGGTGTGCAAAAGAGCAGAAAAGTAAATAAAA
>NW_019945900.1:56773-60628 GCF_002910315.2 Salvelinus sp. IW2-2015 | reverse complement strand
AATAAAAACAATATGGGGATGAGATAGGTAGATTGGGTGGGCTATTTACAGATGGCTATGTACAGCTGCAGTGATCGGTTACCTGCTCAGATAGCTGATGTTTAAAGTTAGTGGGAAATATAAGTCTCCAGCTTCAGCGATTTTTGCAATTCGTTCCAGTCTGGCAGCAGAGAACTGGAAGGAAAGGCGGCCAAATGAGGTGTTGGCTTTGGGGATGATCAGTGAGATATACCTGCTGGAGCGGTGCTACGGGTGTTGTTATCGTGATCAGTGAGATGAGATAAGGCGGAGCTTACCTAGCAGGACTTATAGATGACCTGGAGCCAGTGGGTCTGGCGACGAATATGTAGCGAGGGCCAGCCGACTAGAGCATACAGGTCGCAGTGGTGGGTGGTATTAGGGCTTTGTGACAAAACGGATGGCACTGTGATAAACTGCATCCAGTTTGCTGAGTAGAGTATTGGAAGCTATTTTGTAAATTACATCGCAAGTCGAGGATCGTAGGATGGCAGCATAATACCATGAATCATCAGTTTATCGCTACAAGCAGCAAAATGATTGACATAAAATAGCATGCACAACCACAGACTATATGTTCATGATTTTCTAAAGTGGTCACTCATTACTTTAGTTAGCTATATATCTTGTATTAGGGCATTACTTTAGTTACTATATATCTCGTATTAGGCATTACTTTAGTTAGCTATATATCTTGTATTAGGGCATTACTTTAGTTAGCTATATATCTGGTATTAGGGCATTACTTTAGTTAGCTATATATCTTGTATTAAGGCTGTGTGGCTTTTGGGAGAGCAACATTTTTTTGGACCATAGCAGGTATTGAACACCGGGTAAATAATCACTAGTCAGAGCCTCAACCTCAGTATACATTCATTATAAAAAACATCTTACTATCTGATATTGCGAGTGTCACGTTAAGGTAGGTTGTTCTCACTGTTTGTTTGTGGGTGATTGTCTCCTGGTCAGTGTCTGTATGTTACGCCACACGGGACTGGTTTTGTTTGTTCATTCGTTTTATGTTAGTCAGTTTTCCTGTTATTGCGTCTTCGTGTTACATGTAGTTCGTCGCACCAGGTCTGTCTACTTTTTTGTTTTGTAAAAGTATCAAGTTTTTTTTCGTGTTTGTCTTAGTCTTTATAATAATCATTATGTATTCACAACCCGCTGCACGTTGTCTAATCCTTGTTACTCCTCTTCGGATGAAAGAAGGAGGAAGCCCGTACAGCGAGTAGTCTTCCAGCCACCAATAAATACATAATTCAACCCTCCCGGTTAGTAAAACTGTACCTCAACAGTCCTGTAGTCAAATGAAAGCTCTACAATAGGTACCAAAACATTTTCTCAAAAGTGAGGTTACAAAGTTTATCAACGTTTCAAAGCAGAATTACTTTCCCGTTGTCTCAACTGTAGTGTCTGATATACCATTCTCTAGCCCTGAGTCTCTACTTTTATCCAACGTAAAAAACACAATTTCAAATTTTGCTACATAAGACCGAATCGAGCCGGTCTGTCACATTTGACTGTATAAAACCTAGCAGAGTGAGGCAGATATATTATTATTACTGTGTAAAACCTAGCAGTACTACTGATTTCTCTGAGAGTGAGGCAGATATTATATTATTACTGTGTAAAACCTAGCAGTACGGCTGATTTCTCTGAGAGTGAGACAAGATATAAATAATTAGACATGAATAAAACCTACAGTGAGATATACCTGCTGGAGCGCGTGCTACGGGTGGGTGTTGTTATCGTGATCAGTGAGATGAGATAAGGCGGAGCTTTACCTAGCAYGGACTTATAGATGACCTGGAGCCAGTGGGTCTGGCGACGAATATGTAGCGAGGGCCAGCCGACTAGAGCATACAGGTCGCAGTGGTGGGTGGTATAAGGGGCTTTGGTGACAAAACGGATGGCACTGTGATAAACTGCATCCAGTTTGCTGAGTAGAGTATTGGAAGCTATTTTGTAAATTACATCGCCGAAGTCGAGGATCAGTAGGATGGCAGCATAATACCATGAATCATCAGTTATCGGCTACAAGCAGCAAAATGATTGACATAAAATAGCATGCAACCACAGACTATATGTTCCATGATTTTCTAAAGTGGTCACTCATTACTTTAGTTAGCTATATATCTTGTATTAGGGCATTACTTTAGTTAGCTATATATCTCGTATTAGGGCATTACTTTAGTTAGCTATATATCTTGTATTAGGGCATTACTTTAGTTAGCTATATATCTGGTATTAGGGCATTACTTTAGTTAGCTATATATCTTGTATTAAGGCTGTGTGGCTTTTGGGAGAGCAACATTTTTTTGGACCATAGCAGGTATTGAACACCGGGTAAATAATCACTAGTCAGAGCCTCAACCTCAGTATACATTCATTATAAAAAACATCTTACTATCTGATATTGCGAGTGTCACGTTAAGGTAGGTTGTTCTCACTGTTTGTTTGTGGGTGATTGTCTCCTGTGTCAGTGTCTGTATGTTACGCCACACGGGACTGGTTTTGTTTGTTCATTCGTTTTATGTAGTCAGTTTTCCTGTTATTGCGTTCTTCGTGTTACATGTAAGTTCGTCGCACCAGGTCTGTCTACTTCGTTTGTTGTTTTGTAAAAGTATCAAGTGTTTTTTCGTGTTTGTCTTAGTCTTTATAATAAATCATTATGTATTCACAACCCGCTGCACGTTGGTCTAATCCTTGTTACTCCTCTTCGGATGAAGAGAAGGAGGAAGCCCGTTACAGCGAGTAGTCTTCCAGCCAACCAATAAATTACATAATTCAACCCTCCCGGTTAGTAAATTTACCTCAACAGTCCTGTAGTCAAATGAAAGCTCTACAATAGGTACCAAAACATTTTCTCAAAAGTGAGGTTACAAGTTTATCAACGTTCAAAGCAGAATTACTTTCCCGTTGTTCCTCAACTGTAGTGTCTGATATACCATTCTCTAGCCCTGAGTCTCTACTTTTATCCAACGTAAAAAACACAATTTCAAATTTTGCTACATAAGACCGAATCGAGCCGGTCTGTCACATTTGACTGTATAAAACCTAGCAGAGTGAGGCAGATATATATTATTACTGTGTAAAACCTAGCAGTACTACTGATTTCTCTGAGAGTGAGGCAGATATATATTATTACTGTGTAAAACCTAGCAGTACTGCTGATTTCTCTGAGAGTGAGACAGATATATATTATTACTGTATAAAACCTAGCAGTACCACTGATTTCTCTGAGAGTGAGGCAGATATATAGCATTTTGCAAAAAAACATGAATATTTGTCCTTCTGAAATGAAACCATCAAGTGATAGATTTTAAACAAATACATGTCTGTCTGCCTGAGTAACAGCCAGTTTACTTTGACACCTCAGTCATCCAAACTTTCTGAATAACACCCATAGTCCTAAGAAGTTTTAAGGAATAACTTGAGAAATGACTTGAGACAGTGTTGTTTAACTCACTCCCATGACCACATGAGTTCTTCTACCTTTGTTTCAGTAGAAAAGTCTCCCTCTTCTAAAGTTAGAGGTTGCTCCATAGACCTGTCACTCTTCATAGACACACACGCTGGGTACAGGGGAGCTGGTCTCTTCGCCTCCTTATTTGGACTTCATTAACACAACAGATGACATAACATTAAATCTCCATCTCACTCTGAGCCAGATTGGGGAATCTAAAGAACAGTTTTATTCGAAATGCTATATATATCGCATTTTTCTGAAACGTTTGTAAATGAGATTTTTATATTGATTTTGTCTTAAATGTTTAAAGAGATTGGGTGTTTTTTCACTATCTTATTCAATGGCATATGCGGGTTGTTCAATGT
>NW_019945900.1:54383-56748 GCF_002910315.2 Salvelinus sp. IW2-2015 | reverse complement strand
ACCTCAGTCATCCAAACTTTCTGAATAACACCCATACCTTAAGAAGTTTTAAGGAATAACTTGAGAAATGACTTGAGACAGTGTTGTTTAACTCACTCTCCATGACCCATGATTCTTACTACCTTTGTTCAGTAGAAAAGTCTCCCTCTCTAAAGTTAGAGGTTGCTCCATAGACCTGTCACTCTTCATAGACACACACGCTGGGTACAGGGGATGCTGGTCTCTTCCTCTTGAAAAGTAAACTGCCTGTTACTCAGGCCCAGAAGCTAGGATATGCATATGCATGGTAGTATTGGATAGAAAACACTCTAAAGTTTCTAAAACTGTTAAAATAATGTCTGAGTATAACGGAACTGATTTGGAAGGCGAAAACCCTAGGACAATTTTTTTTTTTTGACCTGCCAGCCAATTCAATTTTAAATCTATTGAAAACAAAGACTTCCGCCGCCCAAATTGTAGTTCCTTTGGTTCCACTAGATGTCAACAGTCTTCATACATGGTTTCAGGCTTGTTTTTAGAAAAAACAACGAGGAATAGTTGTTTTTCCAAAGGGAACTGTATGGCAAAGCTAGTCTCTTTGCGCCTCTGACCGAGGGTGCGCTCTGCGTTCTTTTCCTTTCCTATTGAAAATTGCTGAAATATTATCATTTATTTAGATGTTAGAGTACCTAATAATTAATTAGAAACGTCGTTTGATTTGTTTGGACAAACTTTGCTGTTTTTGGAACTCCTAAGTCTGCATTCTGAACTCTATGACGCCTACTAAATGGACTATTTGGGATATAAAGAAGGACTTCATTGAACAAATTGACCATTCATTGTGTTCCTGGGACCCTTGTGATTGCGATCAGAGGAAGATCTTCAAAGGTAAGTGATTAATTTGATCACTATTTGGGATTTTGTGGCGCCTTTGCTTGTTTGGATAATATGCTGTTGTGGGGCGCTGACCTCAGATAATCGAATGCTGTGCTTTCGCCGTAAAGACTTTTTGAAATCCAAAGATGCAGTTAGATTGCCAAGATTCTAAGCTAAAGAATCATGTATGAAACTTGTATTATTATTTTATTTTCACTCCTAACCCTAGGTATAAACTATTTTTCCATAACCCATAACCATAATTCTAGGGTAGGGTAGCCTAAAAAACGTTAAGAAACTATTTTAGTAATAATATTATGTTAGTAAATACAATTTTAATTGTATTCTATTATTTCTATATTTTTTTTTATTTCACTTTTATTTCATTTTTTAAAATATAAAATGTTCTAGTTCTTTTTACCACGTACAACCATAAAATAACCATTTATAGCATAACAAACAATGAAACTGACATAACCCAAAAACACCAAACACCAGTTAATTGTATTAAAAACTATTTATATAGATGGGTGACATTATCTGCCAAAGTAACAGCCCTGTAGACAAAGAAGAGCTCTCCAGTAGGTACCAAATATTCAAAGGCCATTTTCTCAAAAGTGAGGTTACAAGTTTATCAACGTTCAAAGCAGAATTACTTTGTCAATCATTTTCCAGCTCTGACTAAAACTCTTCTTATGTTTCCCCATCAGAGCTCAGAATAGATGAGAGATGTAATGTTTGTCTCTGTTGTGTTGAAGTCCAATCAAGCAGGAGAGACCAGCCTCCCCTGTACCCAGCTGTGTGTCCATGAAGAGTGACCAGTCTATGAATCTACCTATAAAGTTTAGAGAGGGAGACTTTTCTACTGAACCAAGGTAAGAAGAACTCATGGGTCATGGTCAGTGAGTTAAACAGTCATTTCTCCTCTCCCATTTTCCCATTTCTTTTTGTGGTTTTCATAATCCATAGGCTAATCCTTTTTTCAATTTTCATAGTCCTAAAACAAAAAAAGCAATATTAAACAAACACAACATTCCTTCCTTGTGTGTGTGTGTGCCCTCTCCATTTTCAGTGGTGCTGAACACGTAATGAAGAAAATGAACCCGAAGAAGCTTGCTGACACACTGGAGAAATGTAAGATCTGTCTGCCTCATGTTGAATGGTGTTTTATAACATTTAAAAGCTGTAGCTAAAGTTCAGCTAAAGTAGCTGTGTAACTCAATGATATTGTAGCAGCCTTAACACAACACCTAGTGACCTCATCAAGTAGCAGCAGGGATGTGTTGTGGTGATTAATTTAGAGAGAGGGAGACAACATTAATAATACCATCAATAATACCAATAACAATATAATCAGTCACACCAGTCTGTAATGCATTATGAAAACATGTACACATTTTTACAGTCAGTTATGAGAATAAATTATGATAATTTAAAACTTAATAACAGTCCTACAATACTGTAGGCATTAAAACAGACGTAATATTAATATCCTCTGTGTTATTTCTAG
>NW_019945900.1:46985-53908 GCF_002910315.2 Salvelinus sp. IW2-2015 | reverse complement strand
GTGGATGTTCTGCTGACAAATCTCATCAAGGGAAATCTGCTTCCCTCTGCTCTCCTCTGGATAACTACCCGACCTGCAGCAGCCAATAAGATCCCTTCAGAGTGTGTTGACCAGGTGACAGAGGTACGAGGCTTCAATGACCCACAGAAGGAAGAGTACTTCAGGAAGAGATTCAGTGATGAGGACATGGCCAGCAGAATCATCTCACACATAAAGACATCAAGGAGCCTCCACATCATGTGCCACATTCCAGTCTTCTGTTGGATTTCTGCAATAGTCCTTGAACACATGCTGGAACATAAGAGAGAAGAGATGCCCAAGAMTCTGACTGAGATGTACACACACCTTGTGGTGTTTCATACCAAGCAGAAGAATGAAAAGTATCTTGGGAAAGAAGAGACAGGTCCACACTTGAATAAAGAGAGCATTCGGTCTCTGGGAAAACTGGCTTTTCAACAGCTTGTGAADGGCAATCTGATTTTCTATGAAGAAGACCTGAAAGAGGCTGGCATTGATGTAAATGACGCCTCAGTGTACTCAGGATTGTGCACACAGCTCTTTAAAGAGGAATGCGGGCTGTACCAGTACAAGGTGTACTGCTTTGTGCATCTGAGCATTCAGGAGTTTCTGGCTGCTGTATATGTGTTCCTCTCATTCATCAACAACAATGAGAATCTAATGGACAAACTGCAAACAAAAAACGAGCCTGAAGTTACTTTCTACAAGAGTGCTGTGGATAAAGCCTTACAAAGTGAGACGGGAAACCTGGACCTTTTCCTCCGCTTCCTTCTGGGCCTCTCACTGGAGTCCAATCAGAAGCACTTACGAGGTCTACTGACAAAGACAAGAAGCAGCTCACAGACACATGAAGAAACAGTCAAGTACATCAAGGAGAAGATCAGGGAGAATCCCTTTTCAGAGAGGTGCATCAATCTATTCCACTGTCTGAATGAACTGAATGACCATTCTCTAGTGGAGGAGATTCAAAGCTACCTGAGATCAGGAAGTGTCTCTAGAGACAACCGGTCACCTGCACAGTGGTCAGCTCTGGTCTTTGTGTTGCTGACTTCAGAAAAGGAGCTGGATGTGTTTGACCTGAAGAAATACTCCAGATCAGAGGAAGGTCTTCTGAGGCTGCTGCCAGTGGTCAAAGCCTCCAGAGCTGTTCTGTGAGTTAATAAAATGACATATAAGAACTAATCATCAGGAAGAAATATTAAGTTTAGAGAAAAATATGTATTGAAATATGTATATTATATTGAAAAACATTGATGTTCACATTAGTATAACATTATGACCATACAATTCTAGGAGATGGAAGATTAATCTTTATGTTGTTTGGGAGAATAAACCAAATGCTTCTGCCATTGTCCTTCTATACTACTGGTGTTAAATTAACAGTGTGTTTGTGAAAGCATGATGATCTCTTTGTCAGGCTGTCAGGCTGTGGAGTCACAGAGGAAGGCTGTGCTTCTATGGTCTCAGCTCTGAGGTCAAACCCCTCACACCTGAGAGAGCTGGAYCTGAGTAACAATGACCTGAAGGATTCAGGAGTGAAGCTGCTCTCTGATGTAGTGGGGAACCAACATTGTAAACTGGAGACTCTGAGGTCAGTATTCCTGTAGTTGGTCAACAAGTGATAACTGTTAACCAGATCCACATGTGTTTACCAGGCACACATAGTCCACACCATATGTGTTTGGACAGTGAAGCTTACAGTTTTAAATTTGGTCATAATCTCCCCAGGCATTTGATTAGATAGAATGTTCATATTAGTAACATACAGAATGTCACCTTTATTTGAGTTATGGTGAAAGTTAGCATGTTTTGATGTATCCTCTGTATTGTAATGGTGAGAGGTTAGCATGTTTTGTTGTAGCCTCTGTTATTGGTAATGTTTGAGAGGTTAGCATGTTTTGTTGTAGCCTCCTGTTATTGGTAATGGTGAGAGGTTAGCATGTTTTGTTGTAGTCTCTGTTATTGTTAATGTGAGAGGTTAGTATGTTTTGTTGTAGTCTCTGTTATGTGTAATTGGTGAGAGGTTAGCATGTTTTTGTTGTAGTCTCTGTTATTGGTAATGGTGAGAGTTAGCATGTTTTGTTGTAGTCTCTGTTATTGGTAATGTGAGAGGTTAGCATGTTTTTGTTGTAGCCTCTGTAACTCTCTCACTCATTATTATTCATGATTCATTCATGATTTTTCTAAATCAGACAGTCACTGGCTTGATGTAGTCATTGCGTTCAAGATATTGGACAAATACTAACCTTTGACTACTTTAATACGCTATAATTTAATTGTTCAGAAAAAATGAATTTACCAAACCAATGAGTTACAACCAAATACTCAACTCTTGACTACTTTAATACACATTAAAGGAATTTTCAACAATACTAATGACTTCTTCAAATAGGGGGACTAGAACATAAAGGCTTTTATTTTTCAAATGGTGAACAATAATATGTATGAAAAACCCTCAAATAAAAGGTGACATTATATACTGTCACCTCATATGAAAATTTGATCTGAAATCCAAAATGCTGGAGCTATAGAGGCACATTTAAAATGTTAGCTTCACTGTCATTATAGATATGGTGTGGACTTATACTCAATACAATCTAAATCGATACCTCACTGTCTGTCTTTTTGACTGATACTGCTTTTTAAACTGTCTGGTCAGTCTACTCAAATATTTGTACTATACATGTTTCTATTTGCATGCATACTTTGATCATTGTCATTTCTAATAATGTTACATCATTTATGAATTGATATGGGGAGCAGGGTACCTAGGGTTAGAGTCTGGTAACCGAAAGGTTGTAAGATTGAATTCCTGAGCTGACAAGGTAAAGATCTGTCTTTCTGCCCTTGAACAAGGCAGTTAACCCACTGTTCCTAGGTCGTCATTGAAAATAAGAAATTTGTTCTTAACTACTGCCTAGTCAAATAAATGTAAAAAAAATATATATGTTTAGGTTTCAGGACACTGATACTGTATATCTTAATATGTGAAAAAATATACTGCCACTATTTTCACCACCAAAAGAAAATCAGTGTGATTTTAATATGATTTGACTCTTGCAGGCTGTCAGGCTGTCTAGTCACAGAGGAAGGCTGTGCTTCTCTGGTCTCAGCTCTGGAGTCAAACCCCTCACACCTGAAGAGCTGGACCTGAGTAACAATGACCTGAAGGATTCAGGAGTGGAGCTCGCTCTCTGCTGGACTGGGAATCCCCACTGTAAACTGGAGACTCTGAGGTCAGTATTCCTGTAGTTGGTCAACAATGATACTTTCACCAGATCCACATGTGTTTACCAGACACACATATCCACACCATATGTGTTTGCACAGGGAAGCTTAGAGTTTTAAATGTGGTGCTATGCTCCAGCATGTTGAATTTTGAATACAAAGTTTCATATTATTTCATATTAGTACAGAATGTCACGATTTATTTAAAGTTTTTTTTATTAAAAGGTATTCATATATATATATTTTACCGTTTAAAAATGAAATCACTTTATGTATGTGTTCTCCATTTTGAAGAAGTCTTAATTATTTGGACAAATACATTCAATCAAAAGTTTAGTATTTGGTCCAGTATTCTATGCCTGCAGTGATTACATCAGTCTTGTGATCTACAAAACTTGTTGAATGTATTTGCAGTTTGTCTTGGTATGTTTTGGATGATGTTTTCCTGATAGAAACTGAATGGTGAATAATGTCCTGTCATTTGGAGTCACTTAACTTGTATTGTCAGTAAGAATAGAAGATGTTTCTGATCACTTCTACATTCATGTGGATGCTACCATGATTATGAAAAATCAGGAATGAATCGTGAATGATGATGAATGAGAAAGTTACAGAGGCACAAAGATCAGACCCCCTCTGTTATTGGTAATGGTGAGAGGTTAGCATGTTTTGTTGTAGTCTTCATTATTGGTAATGGTGAGAGGTTAGCAGTTTTGTTCTAGCCTCTGTATTGGTAATGGTGAGAGGTTAGCATGTTTTGTTGTAGCCTCTGTTATTGTAATGGTGAGAGGTTAGCATGTTTTGTTGTAGTCTCTGTTATTGGTAATGGTGAGAGGTTAGCATGTTTGTTGTAGCCTCTGTTATTGGTAAGGTGAGAGGTTAGCATGTTTTGTTGTAGTCTCTGTTATTGGTATGTGAGAGGTTAGCATGTTTTTGTTGTAGTCTATGTTATTGGTAATGGTGAGAGGTTAGCATTTGTTGTTGTAGTCCTGTTATTGGTAATGGTGAGAGTTAGCATGTTTTGTTGTAGTCTCTGTTATTGGTAATGGTGAGAGGTTAGCATGTTTTGCTGTAGCCTCTTTATTGGTAATGGTGAGAGGTTAGCATGTTTTGTTGTAGCCTCTGTTATTGGTAATGGTGAGAGTTAGCATGTTTTGTTGTAGCCTCTGTTTTTTGTAATGGTGAGAGGTTAGATGTTTTTGTTGTAGCCTCTTTAACTTTCTCAATCATATTTATTCAGAATTCATGCAGGATTTTTCTTAATCATGGCTTCTCAAGGATTCATTTATTAGTGTATTGAAACATGTTATCTACTCAGTTAGACAGAAAATGACTCCAGTCATCATCCACCATTCAGTTACTATTGGACAAAACAAACCCAAAACAAACTGCAATGTGTCAATGTCACCCCATTTCAAATGATTGATCTCAAATCTAAAATGTTGGAGTACAGAGACACATTTAAAATGTTAGCTTCACTGACAAAATAGATATAGTGGACTGTATACTCAATACAATCTAAATCTGATACCTCACTGTCTGTCTTCTGACTGATACTGCTTTTTAAACTGGTCTGGTCAGTCTACTCAAATATTTGTACTGTACATTTTGCTCTCTTCAAGCAATACTTTGATAATAAGTCCTTTCTAATAATGAAACATTAATTTATGAATAGATATGGCAGGTTCAGGACACTGATGTATCTGAACATTTTGAAAAATATACTGCCATTATTTTCACCACCAAAGAATAGCAGTTTATTTTAATTTGATTATCACTTTGCAGGTTGTCAGGCTGTCTAGTCACAGAGGAAGGCTGTGCTTCTCTGGTCTCAGCTCTGAGGTCAAACCCCTCACACCTGAGAGAGCTGGACTGAGTAACAATGACCTGAAGGATTCAGGAGTGAAGCTGCTCTCTGCTGGACTGGGGATCCCACTGTAAACTAGGGACTCTGAGGTCAGTATCCTGTAGTTGGTCAACAAGTGATAACTGTTCACCAGATCCACATGTGTTTACCAGGCACACATAGTCCTCACCATATGTATTTGGACAGTGAAGCTTACAGTTTTAAATTGGTGCTATGCTCCAGCATTTTGGATTTGAGGATATGCCTATATTGTTTTCTTATTACATATTGTGGGGCGGGAGGGCAAACGGAAGAAATGGAGAACCAAGAAGCGCTAGGTTGCAACGAAGAAAAAATTCACCTTTTTTGGAGAGATTGCCAATTTCTCATACCATTAAGCCGCCCCCCAAAAGCCACGGTTTTAAGAGAATATTTTATTGCAAGTACATACTAACCAGCTCAGACCACGTTTTTATCGTTTTGTAACCACGCCAAGCTCCATAGGAAAACGCATAATTTATTATCAACACACCCAAAAAACATCTCATTTTATGTATGTGGTCGAGTATCTCCGCTTTTCCCCACATGCTTCGAAAAAGAGGTCGGCGAATCGAATAATCTATCTATAGACCAGCAACTTGCTGCAGACAGCTATCAATGAAAACTGTGGTGTCATTAGTTATTTCATTTAACAGTAAATAAAACCCTTTTGTAAGTGTGAATATAGATTGTTTATTTCTGGATTAGCTGGCGGCCTGTCTCCCACCCAGTGTGATTCCTCTAGACCCACCATGGCTCTGCCCATTTGCCCCAGTCATGTGAAATGGTGCTAGCCTAATTTATTTATTTAGAATTAGAATCTAGCAATTTCCTAAATGATAACTGCGTTAACTTCTTACATTAAAAATCATTGAAATTGTTGCATATCGCAAATTATCGTATATTTTTTTCAGTATACATAAGATGAATCAATAAGATGATTTTAAAATCCAAAAATAGAATGACAAAGCTGGAAAACATTATTCCTAATATTAGTAAAAACTCCATAAACTATTTTTATGCGTAATACCATATGGTTTGATAATTATCGTTTATACTTTTTTTGACACACTTTATTTGTTGTTTATCTGATTGCATGTACTTCTTTTTTTGAAATCATGCGCCCAAACTGGTTGCAGTTGGAAAAAAATCGATAGTGCAGAGTCTTCAAATAATACTTGACGATTGTTGATATAGATTCTTTTTGTCATTATGAGGGTCTTAATTTTTTCATTGTAATTTCTCTCAAAACACTTATGGTCTATCCATCTAAAACACATGAAAAATAGACACAAAATTAATTAATATGAAAATTGTTTTTTATGTATTAGTAATACGTGACCAAAATAACCCATAGATTCCATAGATGACCTGTTCCTATTAAACCAAATGATTGGATGATTCCAATAACTATATATTAACTGTAAACTTGCCCTACTACACACCTTAAATTTGACCCCGGGCTATTCCAATATCATACTCACATCCAAAAGTCTTTCAGAAAATACTCAGACAAGATAAGTGCAGTACTATACAATTAGCAATAATAGAATAAATACAAGATAATAATCCACAATGAAATTAATTGAATCCTTATTCACCTCTTCAACGCACTGAAATAACCATATCATAGGAGAAAACCACTACACTTCAGCTGTTTTCAACCTTTAATGGCCTACCAACCTTACTGTGCTGCGCCAACCATGCTCTTTCTCCGTCCGGCAGTTATATGACTATAACAGTCAAGTAAGACTGTGACTATTCTCATTACACCTACAGTTCTTCACACCTC
>NW_019945900.1:36359-45565 GCF_002910315.2 Salvelinus sp. IW2-2015 | reverse complement strand
GGAATCCCCACTGTAAACTGGAGACTCTGAGGTCAGTATTCCTGTAGTTGGTCAACAAGTGATAACTGTTCACCAGATCCACATGTGTTTACCAGGCACACATAGTCCTCACCATATGTATTTGGACAGTGAAGCTTACAGTTTTAAATTTGGTGCTATGCTCCAGCATTTTGGATTTGAGATATAATGTTTCATATTCGGCAGCAGTACAGAATGTCACCTTTTTTTGAGGGTATTCATACATATCTGTTTTATCGTTTAGATATGAAAACACTTTATGTATGGAGTTCTCCCATTTGAAAAGTCAAAATTATTTGGACAAATTCATTTAGTAAAAAGTTTTGTATTTGGTCCCATATTCTATGCCTGCAGTGATTACATCAAGCTTGTGATTCTACAAACGTGTTGAATGCATTTGCAGTTTGTCTTGGTTGTGTTTTGGATGATGTTTTTCCTGATAGAAACTGAATGGTGAATAATGTCCTGTCATTTTGGAGTCACTTCACTTGTATTGTCAGTAAGAATAGAAGATGTTTCTGAACACTTCTACATTCATGTGGATGCTACCATGATTATGAATAATCAGGAATGAATTGTGAATGATGATGAATGAGAAAGTTACAGAGGCACAAGGATCAGACCCCCTCTGTTATTGGTAATGGTGCGTCACGCCCTGACCTTAGAGCCGTTTTATTTCTCTCTTTGGTTAGGTCAGGGTGTGATGTGGGGGGGGGCATTCTATGTTTTGTTTTCTATGTTTCTTTATTTCTATGTTTTGGCCGGGTATGGTTCTCAATCAGGGACAGCTGTCTATCGTTGTAAGCTTCATGGTTGTTTCTTCGTTTGTTGGCGACATTTTAAATATAAAGGAAAATGTACGCCCACCACTCTGCACCTTGGTGCACTTCTTTTGACGGCCGTGACAGAACTACCCACCACCAAGAGACCAAGCAGCGTGTGCCAACCTGGAGGACGAGCTGGACCGGGGAGGAGAGAATGGCAGGGGAGAGGCAGCTCCAAAAAATGTTTTGGGCGGGGGCACACGGGGAGATTGGCGGAGTCGGAGTTTAGACCTGAGCCAACACCCCGTGCTTACCTTGGGGAGCAAGTGACTGGTGAGGCACCGTGTTATGGGGTGATGCGCACGGTGTCTCGAGTGAGCATTCACAGGCAGGTGTGCTCTGTGCCAGTGTCCCGCATTTGCCGTGTGGAAGTGGGCATCCAGCCAGAACGGGTTGTGCCAGCTCTGCGCTAGAGACCGCCAGTGCGCCTTCAGGGCCGAGTGTATCCGATGCCCCAAGCACCAGGCCTCCTGTGTGTCTCCCCAGCCTGGTGAATCCTGTGCCTGCGCCCAGAAAAAAGCCTCCAATGATGATCCATGGCAAGAAGCCTCCAGTGATGATCCATGGCACGAAGCCTCCAGTGATGATCCATGGCACGAAGTCTCCAGTGATTATCCATGGCACAAAGCCTCCAGTGATGATCCATGGCAGAAGCGCCAGTTTGATGATCCATGGCATGAAGCCTCCAGCGACGGCCTCCAGTCCGGTCTACGTCCGCTCCAGAGCCGCCACCGCGATAGATGCCCACCCGGACCCTCCACTATAGGTTCAGGTTTTGCGGCCGGAGTCCTCAACTTTGGGGGGGGGGGGCACTGTCACGCCCTGACCTTAGAGACATTTTATTTCTCTATTTGGTTAGGTCAGGGTGTGATGTGGGGTGGGCATTCTATGTTTTGGCCGGGTATGGTTCTCAATCAGGGACAGCTGTCTATCATTGTCTCTGATTGGGAATCATACTTAGGTATCCCTTTTGCCCTCCTCAGTGTGGGTAGTTAACTTTATTAGTGGCACTATAGCCCTGTAAGCTTCATGGTTGTTTCTTCGTTGTTTTGTTGGCAACATTTTCAATAAAAAGGAAAATGTACGCTCACCACCCTGCACCTTGGTCCACTTCTTTTGACGTCCGTGTCCGTGGGAGAGGTCAGCCTCTAACTTTCTCATTCAGAATTGTTCATGATTCATTCATGATTTTTATTAATCGTCACATCATCAGGATTAATTTAGTAATGTTTAGAAACATGTTCTCTACTCCCTTAGACAGAAAATTACTCCAGTCATCATTCAGTTACTATTTGGCAAAACAACTCAAAACAGAACCAAAACAAACTTAAAATCCAACCAATGAGTTTTCAACCAAATACTCAACTCTTGACTACTTTAATACACATTAAAGGAATTTTTCAAAATACTAATGACTTCTTCAAAAAGGGGGACTAGATACATTAAGTGCTTTCATTTCTAATCGGTGAAACAGATATGTATTATAATACCCTCAAATTAAAGATGACATTATATACTGTCACCTCATATGAAACATTTGATCTCAAATCCAAAATGTTGGCGTATAGAGCCACATTTAAAATGTTAGCTTCACTGTCAAAATAGATATGGTGTGGACTGTATACTCAATACAATCTAAATCTGATACCTCACTGTCTGTCTTTTGACTGTGTCGTGTCTTTGGCTATGCCAGATTAAGTGATATGACATGCTATTCTATAAAATCATTTCTCCGTAATTAATATTACCTGCTTGAGCTAATCATGTAAATGTAATTAATTAGAAAGTCGGGGCACGACGAAAGAAGATTTATAGAGCTGTTATCTTCCGAATAAACTCTTAAAGACCTAGTAATATTTTACATCAATAGCAGTCAATATTAATCGTCACCTTATTTCAGTCTCATCTGAAAGTTGTAAATTCTTGGTTATCTTCACGAACCCTGGCTAACAAGTTAAATCAGCAATACAAAATTGGGTTTAATTATTTATTTACTAAATACCTAACTAATCACACATAATTACACATACACATAATTAATCATAACTTGATTACAAATTACGTCATAAAGGAAAACGTCCCTAGCGGGCAGAACAGATATGACAGCTGGTTACACAAAAGAAGAGGGGCTGAGTTTGAGTGAAAGAGCGGGAAAACGAAGTAACAAAGGAAGGAGCTGTGCTATCGTAAATACAGTATATACAGTATCTTATGCATTCTAAATTACCGCCCATTTGGAAAAGGAAAATGCAATAAATATTTACTCTGAGCTGCGCTTCTGTAGGTTGGTGGTAGATGGAAGGCTGTGTTGCCAAACCGAGTCCTTTCTCCTTTGAAGAATCTCTGGTGGTTAATTGGATACGTTGTAGTAACGTCGTTGTGTGATAGATGGGATACTCTGTCTGTTCTTTCCTAACCCTCGTTTGCAGCTGCTGTTGCTAACTCAACGGCTAGGAGGTATCACTTCTGTAGTGAATAAAAATTCAAAGTTCATACCAATCGCAACCAAAGCTCACGCTGAGGTTGGCTTAGTTCTGTAGTTGACATGTTAGTCCTTTTAATGCAGAGGCTGCAGACCTCACGTACTTGTAACAGAAGGTTACATTTTCGTCAAGGGTTTATATAGTGGAGCGAGAAGGGTGTGTTTGAAAAGTTTTATAACCCATGTCTCTTCACAGGGGCGGGCCACTGATTGAGCAGAGCCCTAACCTTATGAAAACCCAATTCTCACATTTTAGAAGCTAAAATCACATTTCATCCCATCACAAATAATTTCATATTGAAACATTTAAATTGAACAACAATTCCATGTGAATCCGATAACTCTGATGTGTAGACTTTCCACTGTAGAGTTTATGTCATCTTATCATTGAGAATGTCTCAGATAACAACCGTACTGACATCATATTCATTAAGTACCAACGCATATGTTCAGTTGGTCGGATTACCAGAATATAGTTCATTTCCCCCCACCTTCTGATGTTCCCAGAATCTCTTTGTTAACTAAGGGGTTTTCAAATGTCACATCAGTAGGGTAGAGAGAGGAAAAAGGGGGGAAGAGGTATTTATGACTGTCATGAACCTACCCCCCAGGCCAACGTCATGACAAATGATATTGCTTTTTAAACTGGTCTGGTCAGTCTACTCAAATATTTGTACTTTACATTTTTCTCTTTATATACTTTGACAATTAGTCTTTTCTAATAACGAAACAATAATTTATTAATAAATATGGCAGGTTTCAGGACACTGATGTATCTGAACATTTTGAAAAAATATACTGCCACTATTTTCACCACCAAAGAATAGCAGTGTGATTTTTATATGATTTGACTCTTTGCAGGCTGTCAGGCTGTCTAGTCACAGAGGAAGGCTATGCTTCTCTGGTCTCAGCTCTGAGGTCAAACCCCTCACACCTGAGAGAGCTGGACCTGAGCTACAATCACCCAGGAGACTCAGGAATCAGACTGCTCTCTGCTGGACTGGAGGATCAACACTGCAGACTGGAGAAACTCAAGTATGTAGAGGGTTTATGTCAATGTTCATATCAGACATGTTTGACTAATCAGGCTAGTTAAGACAAACACTCTTACCACCACTTGGACAACGTTATATGCTGACTGTGTGTGTGTGTGTGTGTGTGTGTGTGTGTGTGTGTGTGTGTGTGTGTGTGAGTTCAATTGTATCACTCAATGACTGTCTGTTCTTCTGCTTACCGCTACAGTGTGGAACATGGTGGAGAGAACAGAATGAAACCTGGGCTTAGAAAATGTGAGTGTTGACTGCTGTGAAGAATATGACTAAGAATAAGTCTTAATTCAAGTTAAGTCAAAGACCATCATCATTACTTACTTGGTCATATTAAATATCAGCTGTAGTTCTACAGAAGCAGAAATCAGGGACACCAAAGTTTACAAAGAATGTCTTTGACAATTTGTGTGTCTGTGTATGTGTGTGTGTGTGTGTGTGGCTCGTTCATGTTACATTAGAAATTTGTGTTTGTGTTCATGCATGCATACAGGTGTGTTTATTTATTTGACCTTTTTTTAACTAGGCAAGTCAGTTAATTAAGATTAACCTCTATGGGCTGACATCCCGTTATCGGGATGATATCACAACAACCAGTAAAAGTACAGGGCGCCAAGTTCAAGTTCATAATTTAAAATTCCTTAAACATTCTAGTGTTATACACCATTTTAAAGATACACTTGTTGTTAATCCCACCACAGTGTCCGATTTCAAATATGTTTTACAGTGAAAACACCACAAACGATTACGTTAGATCACCAGCAAGCCACAGATACACAGCCATTTCCCCAGCCAAAGATAGCATTCACAAAACCACAAATAAAGATAACATTAATCACTAACCTTTGATGATCTTCATCAGATGACATTATAGGACTTCATGTTACACAATACATGTATGTTTTGTTCGATAAAGTGCATATTTATATAAAAAAATCTCATTATACATTGGCGCGTTACATTCACTAGTTCCAAAACCATCCAGTGACTTTGCATAGCCACATAGATTCAACAGAAATACGCATCATAAATGTAGATTATAATACAAGTTGTACATATGGAATTATAGATACACCTCTCCTTAATGCAACCGCTGTGTCAGATTTTTTTTAAACTTTACGGAAAAAGCGAAACATGCAATAATCTGAGACGGCGCTCAGAAGTAAAAATCACAATAGCCGCAACGATGATAGAAACAACAAATGACATGATAAATATTCCCTTACCTTTGATGATCTACATCAGAAAGCACGCCAGGAATCCCAGTTCCACAATAAATGTTTGTTTTGTTCGATAATATCCGTTATTTATGTCCAAAAACCTTCTTTTGTTAGCTCGTTCTGGTCAGCGTTACATCGGACAAAACACTGGAGCTGGTCGACCTTTTCTTCTGACAAAAACTTCAAAAAGTCATATTACAGGTCGAAGAAACATTTCAAACTAAAAACATTATAACATATTTATTTACAGAATCAATCATTAGGATGTTTTTAACATATAGCTTCAATAAAGTTCCAACCGGAGTATTCCTTCTTGTCTCGATGAGGAACGCAAGTGAATGCCATGAGCTCTGTGCGTGATCAAGAAAATGGCTGACTGCCAGTCATCTGATAGATTCTGCTCTTATTCAGTCCCACAACACAGTAGGAGTCTCATTCAAATTTCTATAGACGGTTGACATCTAGTGGAAGCCCTAGGTAGTGCAACTTCATTAATATATAAAGGGGATTTCAATAGGAATTGCCTGGAACTCAGATGCAGCAGCCTCAGATTTCTCACTACCTGTTTTGATTATTCCTCAGGTTTTGGCCTGCCATATGAGTTCTGTTATACTCACAGACATCATTGTCAGAAGGGGATTCAATCTTGCAACCTTTCGGTCACTAGTCCAACGCTCTAACCACTAGGATACCTGCCGCCCCGTGTGTGTGTGTGTGTGTGTGTTCATGATGCGTACAAGTCTGTTTGTGTGTGTGTAATTAATTGGAAAAAGTGTGTTTTTTATATTACCATACAACTTCTCATTTTGATACCTAGAAACATCTACATTAAATGAATTAGTGAAAAGTGAGTTAACATTCTAATGTGAATGATGATGATTTCTAATATTGTGTCTGGTTCCATCCATCAGATGCCTGTGATCTCACACTGGACCTAAACACAGTAAACAGACTCCTCTCTCTGTCTGAGGAGAACAGAAAGGTGACACGTAGGACAGAGGAGCAGCCGTATCCTGATCACCCAGAGAGATTTGAGGACTGTAGACAGGTGCTGTGTAGAGAGGGTCTGACTGGGCGCTGTTACTGGGAGGCAGAGTGGAGTGGGAGAAGGGCTGTTATAGGAGTGACATATAAAGGAATCAGCAGGAGAGGAGAGGTTGATGACTGTAGGCTTGGATACAATGACAAGTCCTGGAGTCTGTTCTGCTCTGACAACAGTTACTATGCCATGCACAACAATAATCCCACTACCATAGACGTCCGCCCCTCCAGCTCCCACAGAGTAGGAGTGTATCTGGACTGGCCAGCCGGCACTCTGTCCTTCTATAGAGCCTCCTCTGACACACTGACCCACCTGATCACATTCACCTCCACATTCACTGAGCCCCTCTATCCAGGGTTTGGGCTTTGTTATTACTCCTCAGTGTCCCTGTGTCACTGACACACACACAAAAACACTGGACACACACTGACACGAACACACACAACACACACACACACCACAATGGACACATACTGGACACACACACACTGGACACACACACTCTGGTGAACACACACACACTGGACACACACACACACACACATACACACACACACACATACACACTGGACACACACACACACACACATCGTCTCACACACACACACACACACACACACACAACCACCACACACACATTCGACACACACACACACTGGACACACACACACACTGGACACACACACACTGGACAGACACAACACACATACACACTGATACACACACACACACTGGCACAACACACACACCACCCCACACACACAAGAGACACTGGACACAACACACACACACTGGACACACAAACACACTGGACACAAACACACTGGACATACACACACACACACACACACAAACACAATACAGACACTGGACACACACACAAAACTGACACACACACCCACACACAAACATTCAACACACACCACACCACACACACACTGGACACACACTGGACACACAACACACACTGGACACACACACTGGTGGACACACACACACTGGACACACACACAACACACACACACTACACACTGGACACACACACACACTCGTCTCACACACACACCACACATTCGACACACACCACACACACACACACTGGACACACACTGGACACACCACACACACACACACACTCTTGACACACACATTGGACACATACACTGTACACACACAGACACACTGGACATACACACACGCAAATACACTGGACACACATACCGTACTGCCTACTGGACAGGATTTTGATCATGGGATCTCTTGATTGGGTGTCTCAGGTCAGGACTTTGTTGACATCTTCTGATTGGGTGTCTCAGGTCGGACTTTTGTTCTGACATCTTCTGATTGGGTGTCTCAGGTCAGGAACTTTGTTTTCTGACATCTCTGGATTGGGTGTCTCCAGGTCAAGGATTTTGTTATGGACATCTTCTGATTGGGTGTCTCAGGTCAGAGACTTTGTTTATGTCATCTTCTGATTTGGGTTGTCTCAGGTCAGGACTTTGTTCTGACATCTTCTGATGGGTGTTCTCAGGTCTGAGCCATGATCAGAATGTGTCTCTGTCTATTTCCAGCCTGCCATTCTACCTGTCTGCATTTCCTACCTGTCTGCCATTTCTACCTGTTGCCATTTCTCCCCTGTCTGCCATTTCATACCTGTCTGCCATTTATACCTGTCTGCCATTTTCTACACTTCCTGAATGCTGGTGTTTAACGCCTGACCGTCCTCCCCACCGTCCTCACTGTCCATAGTCTGCTGTTAGCTCCACCTCGTACTGTGTTATAATGGACCTCCTCACACCGTCTCACTGTCCAATGTCTGCTGTTAGCTCCCACTCTACTGTGTTATAATGGGACCTCCTCACACCGGTCTCACTGTCCATGTCCTGCTGTTAGCTGCCCGCACCTCTACTGTGTTATAAGGACCTCCTCACACCGTTCCTCACTGTCCATGTCTGCTGTTAGCTCCCACCTCTATGTGTTAATGGACCTCCTCCACAACCGTCTCACTGTCCATGTCTGCTGTTTAGCCTCCACTCTATGTGTTATAATGGACCTCCTCACACCGTTCACTGTCCATGTCTGCGTTTAGCTCCCACCTTTGGTGTTATAATGGACCTCTCACACCGTCTCACTGTCCATAGTCTGCGTTAGCTCCCCCTCTACTGTGTTATAGATGACTTCTCACACCGTCTCAACTGTCCATGTCTGCTGTTAGCTCCCACCTCTATCTGTGTATAATGGACGTTCTCCTCACACCGTCTCACTGTCCCATGTCTGCTGTTAGGCTCCCACCTCTACTGTGTTATAATGGACCTCCTCAAACCGTCTCACTGTCCATGTCTGCTGTAGCTCCCACCTACTGTGTTATAATGGACCTCCTCAGAACGTCTCACTGTCCATGTCTGCCTGTTAGCTCCCACCTCTACTGTGTTATAATGGACTCCTCAACACCGTCTTCACTGTCCATGTCTGCTGTTAGCCCCACCTCTACTGTGTTATAATGGACTCCTCATCTCAACCTGTCTCACTGTCATGTCTGCTGTTAGCTTCCCACCTTCTACTGGGTGTTTAATG
>NW_019945900.1:23044-36168 GCF_002910315.2 Salvelinus sp. IW2-2015 | reverse complement strand
GTTGGATTTAAATCTGATTTTATTACTTTGTGTCTGTTCCAACTTGTGACCACTTTTGCTGAACTGCCTCCAGAACAAGATTCATGACAATAATGCAACCTGCCTCCCAGTCATCCCCTCCTTATCTTTACAAGGCTGCAGAACATGCAAGCTAGTGATGTGGGGGTTCTCTCATAACCCTCAGTCCCCAGTGGGTAGATGGCAGGTTGAATAAAGAGAAGCTAGTGATGTGGGGTCTCTCTCAAACCCTCAGTCCCCAGGTGGGTAGATGGCAGGTTGAATTAAGAGAAGCTAGTGATGGTGGGAGTTCTCTCATAACCCTCGGTGTCACGTTCCTGACCTGTTTTCTGTTAGTTTTTGTATGTGTTAGTTGGTCAGGACGTGAGTTTGGGTGGGCAGTCTATTTTTCTGTTTCTATGTTGGTTTTGGGTACCTGATATGGTTCTCAATTAGAGGCAGGTGGTTTTCATCTCCTCTGATTGAGAATCATATTAACGGTAGGTGTTTTCACATTGTTGGTTGTGGATGGTTGTCTCCTGTGTCTGTGTTTGTTTGCACCACACGGGACTGTTTCGTTGTTCGTTCGGTTTTTGTAGTCTGTTCCTGTTTCATGCGTTCTTCGTGTCATGTAAGTTCTTATGTTCAGGTCAGTCACGTCGTTTGTTGTTTTGTAGTTGTGTTAAAGTGTTTTCGTGTTTTTCCGTCTTACTTTAATAAACTCATTATGTCTTTTCACAACGCTGCATTTTGGTCAAATCCCTGCCCCTCCTCTTCGGATGAAGAGGAGGGGAGGACACCCGTTACACTCGGTCCCAGGTGGGAGATGGCAGGTTGAATAAGAGAAGCTAGTGATGTGGGGGTTCTTCATAACCCTCAGTCCAGGTGGGTAGATGGCAGGTTGTATAAAGAGAAGCTAGTGATGAGGGGTTTTCTCTCATAGACCTCAGTCCCCAGGTGGGTAGATGGCAGGTGTATTAGAAGAGAAGCTAGTGATGTGGGGGTTCTCTCATAAACCCTCAGTCCCCAGGTGGGTAGATGGCAGGTTGTTAAAGAGAGCTGTAGGATTGGGGGTTACTCTCATAACCCTCAGTCCCCAGGTGGGTAGATGCAGGTTGAATAGAGAATAGGATGTGGGGGTTCTCTCTAACCCCAGTCGCCCAGGGCGGGTGTGGTAGATGGCAGGTTGTATAAGAGAAGCTAGTGATGTGGGGTTCTCTCATAACCCTCAGTCCCCAGGTGGTAGATGGCAGGTTGTATAAAAGAGAAGCTAGTGATGTGGGGGTTCTTCATAAACCTCAGTCCACAGATGGCGTAGATGGCAGGTTGTATAAAGAGAAGCTAGAGATGTGGGGTTCTCTCATAACCCTCAGTCCCCAGGTGGGTTAGATGGCAGGTTGAATAAAGAGAAGCTAGTGATGTTTGGGTTCTCTCATAACCCTCAGTCCCAGGTGGGTAGATGGCAGGTGAATAAAGAGAAGCTAGTGATGTGGGGGTTCTCTCATAACCTCAGTCCCCAGGTGGTAGATGGCAGGTTGTATAAAGAGAAGTAGTGAGTGGGGGTTCTCCATAACCCTCAGTCGCCCAGTGGGTAGATGGCAGGTTTTAAACGAGAAAACAATAGGCTACATAAAACATCCATAAATGTATAATTAATTGTGCAAATTTACACAAACATTAAGGACTCCTTCTGTCCATGACAAACTGACCAGGTTGAATCCAGGTGAAAGATATGATCCCTTATTGATGTCATTGTAGATGAAGGGGACGGGAACAGGTTAAGAATCATTTGTTTAAGCCTTGATACAATTAAGACATGGATTGTGTATTGTGTCATTCAGAGACCAAGAACAAAATATTTAAGTACCTTTGAATGAGTTATGGTAAGTAGGTGCCAGGCGAACAGTTTGTGTCAAGAATTGCAACGCTGCTGGGTTTTTCACACTGATGTTTCCACCACCCCAAAGGAATCCAGCCAACTTGACAACTGTGGGAAGCATTGATGGTCAACCATGGCCAGCATCCTCGTGGAACGCTTTCAACACCTTGTAGCGTCCATGACCTGATGAATTGAGGCGGTCTCGAGGACAAAAGAGGGGAGGGTGGACAACATTAGGAAGGTGTCCTTAATATAGTCCAGTCAGGTGTATAACCTTATAGACTACACTGCTCAAGTTTAGAGTATTATCGTAGTCCACTCAGTGTAATAACCTGTAGGCTACCTCGCTCAGTTAGAGTAATATCTAGTCCACTCAGTGTATACCCTTTAGGCTACACTGCTTCAGTTAGAGTATAGTCCATTAGGTATAACCTGTAGACTTACACTGCTCAGTTTAGGTAAATTTAGTCCACTCAGTGTTATAACCTGTAAGACTACACTGCTCAGTTAGAGTAATATCTAGTCCACTCAGTTGTATAAACCTATAGACTACACTGCTCAGTTAGAGTATATCTAGTCCACTCAGTGTATAACCTGTAGCTACACTGCTCAGTTAGAGTAATTCTATGTCCACTCA
Organism: Salvelinus sp. IW2-2015; assembly: GCF_002910315.2. NCBI lineage: Eukaryota > Metazoa > Chordata > Actinopteri > Salmoniformes > Salmonidae > Salvelinus > Salvelinus sp. IW2-2015. Next base: position 33,655 of record NW_019945900.1, on the reverse strand, counting down.
AGTGTATAACCTATAGACTAACACTGCTCAGTTAGAGTAATATCTAGTCCAGCTCAGTGTATAACCTGTAGGCTACACCGCTCAGTTAGAGTAATATCTAGTCCACTCAGTGTATACATGTGGCTACACTGTGCAGTTATGGCCTCGTTAAGGTTGACATCGTCTTTATGCTCAAAAGCCCATAAGTAATGATATCTTAACCACAATCAAAATATGCATCCAAGTCAAACTGAAATTCTGATCAGAAACATGTTGGGCCCTTTTAACAATGAAGATTGGCAACTAGATTATTTACAAGTTTATATTCATCACTAAACATTCACCTACATTTATAATATTCTGTCATAAAAACACATTCAAATTAATAACTAAAAGAAAATAACGGTTTTCCTATCTCAAAAGGTTAAATAAAAAAATGACTGTGATAAGTTGCCTATTAAGTTCCAAATAAAGTAACGATTGACAATAACAGGGTTTGATATTAAATCATGTATAAATCCCTTGTGACTGTCACACCCTGATCTGTTTCACCTGTCTTTGTGATTGTCTCCACCCCCTCCAGGTGTCGCCCATCTTCCCCATTATCCCCAGTGTATTTATACCTGTGTTCTTGTTTGTCTGTTGCCAGTGTCAACCAGTGTTTTTGTCTCAGCTCCTGCTTTTCCCCAGTCTCTTTTCCTCGCCCTCCTGGTTTTGACCCTTGCCTGTCCTGACTCTGAGCCACCTGCCTGACCACTCTGCCTGACCCTGAGCCTACCGACCTGTTTCTTCGCCCACCTTCTGTAATGCCTCTGCACCCTGAGATGCCACGCTGCTGTCCGTACCGTTGCCCAATCTTCGGTTTACTGACCCCTGCCTGCCTTGACTTGCCTATGCTGACCCTGTTGGATTATTAAACCATTGTTAATTCGACGTTTGTCGCATATGGGTCTACCTTTCAACCTGATGGTGACAAGGGGAATGGAAGCTGTTGTGTGCGAACAGGAAGTGGCAATGGAATTGAAAAAAACCTAAAACATGTCTAGCGTTTTTATCTCTGGGTAACAGAAGTTGACATGTTATGCTGGAAACACTCAGTGTTCCACCACAAAAACAACACAATGCAGAAACTGAGCAGATCCAGCTCACGAGCTCAACTAGGACCTGCAATGTTGGAGTTAGTACTGCATGTTTGGAGCTAGGTACCTGCATGTTGGGAGTTAGTACCTGCATGTCTGGAGTGGTACCTGCATAGTTGAAGCTAGTACCGCATGTTGGAGTTAAGGACCTGTGACGATGTTGGAGTTAGTACCTGCATGTTGGAGTTAGCCTGCATGTTGGAGTTAGGACCTGCAATGTTGGAGTTAGACCTGCATGTTGGAGTTAGGACCTGCATAGTTGGAGTTAGTACCTGCATGTTGGAGTTAGTACCTGCATGTTGTGAGCTAGGACCTGCTGGTTGAGGTTAGTAACCTGCATGTTGGAGCTGGTACTGCATGTTGAGTTGGTACCTGCTATGTTGGAGTTAGCCTTGCATGTTGGGAGTTAGTACCTGCATTGTTGGAGTTAGTACCTGCATGTTGGAGTTAGTACCTGACAGTTGGAAGTTAGTACTGCATGTGGAGTTTAGTACCTGATGTTGGAGTTAGACCTGCATGTTGTGAGTTGTACCTGCATGTTGGATTAGTACCTGCATGTTGAGTCTGTGTACCTGCCATGTTGGAGTTAGACCTGCATGTGGAGTTAGTACCGTGCATGTTGGAGTTGGTACTCGCATGTTGGAGTTAAGGACCTGCATGTTGGATAAGTACCGCATGTGGAGTTAGTTAGACCATGCATTTGGAGTTAGTACCTGCATGTTGGTTGGACTGCATGTTTGACTAGGATCATTTTGAGTATCCTGCATGTTGGAGTTGTACTGCATGTTGGATGTTTGTACCTGCATGTTGGAGTTAGTACCTGCATTGAGTGTATGAGCTAGGACCTGCATGTTGGAGTTACGTAGCCTGATGTTGGAGTTAGTACCATGCATGTTGGAGTTAGTACCTGCATGTTGGAGTTAGTACCTGCATGTTGGAAGTAGTACCTGCATGTTGAGGTATGGTACCTGCATGTTGGAGTTAGTACCTGATGTTGGAGTTAGTACCTGCATGTTGGAGTTAGTACCTGCATGTTGGAGTTAGACCTGCATGTTGGAGTTAGATACTCTGCAGTGTTGTGCCATGTTAGTAAGCCTGCATGTTGGAGTTTAGTACATTTGCATAGATGTTGGAGTTAAAGTACCTGCATGTTGGAGTTAGTAACCTGCATGTTGGAGTAAGTAACCTGCAGTTGGGAGTAGTACCTGTGGTCTAGTTGGAGTTAGTACCTGCATGTTGGAGTGGTACCTGCATGTTGGAGTTAGAACCTGCATGTTGAGAGATTAGGATAACCTGCATGTTGGAGATATTACCTGCATGTTGGAGTTAGTACCTGCATAGTTGGAGTTAGTACCGTGCATGTTGGAGTTTAGGTACCTGCCATGTTGGAGTTAGTACCTGCATGTTGGGTTGTACCTGCTTGGAGTGGTACCTGCATGTTGGAGTTAGGACCTGCATTTGGAGTTAGTACCTATGCATGTTGGAGTTGTACGCAATGTTGAAGTTTAGTACGGAGTTGGAGCTGGACTGCATGTGCAGTTAGTAGCACTGGAGTATTACCTGCACCTGTGGAAGTTGGTACTAGCATGTTGGATTAACCTCTGTTGGAGTTAAGTACTGCATGTTGGGTTAGTACCTCTGTTTGGAGTTATACCTGCATGTTGGAGCTAGACCTCGTCAGTGTTGGAGTTGAGTACTTGACATGTTGGAGTTAGTACCTTACATGTTGGAGTTAGTACCTACATGTTGGAGTTAGACCTGCATGTTGGAGTAAGTACCTGCATGTTGGAGTTAGTACCTGCATCGTTGGAGTTAGTACCTACATGTTGGAGGTTAGTAACCTGACATGTTGAAGTTAGGAATAACCCTGGTTTTTTAGTTGGAGTTACCTGCATGTTGGAGTTAGTACCTACATGTTGGAGTTAGTACCTGCATGTTGGAGCTTGGACCTGCAATGTGTGCGAGTTAGTACCTACATGTTGGAGTTAAGTACCTGCATGTTGTTAGGACCTGACATGTGGAGATTAGTACCTGCATGTTGGGAGCTGTGGGTACCTGCATGTTGGAGTTACTACTAACATGTTGGAGTTGATGTACCTGCATGTTGGATTTTAAGCGACAGCATGTTGGAGTTCAGTACCTACATGTTGGAGTTAGTACCATACATGTTGGAGTTTGTACTCTGCATGTTGGAGCTATTGATGCCTTGCAATGTTGTGAGTTAGTACCTGCATGTTGGAGTTAGTACCTGCTTGTTGGAGTTAGTACTCTGCATGTTGGAGCCTAGTACCTGCCATGTTGGAGTTGGCCTGCTGTTGGAGTTAGTACCTGCATGTTGGAGCTAGGACCCTGCATGTTGGAGTTAGTACCTGGCATGTTGGAGTTAGTACTGCATGTTGGAGCTTGGACCTGCATGTTGGAGTTAGTACCTGCATGTTGGAGCTAGGACCTCATGTGGAGTTATACCTGCAATGTTGGATGTTAGACTCATGTTGGAAGTTAGTCCTGCATGTGGAGTTAGTACCTGCATGTGGAGTTAGTACCTGCATGTTGGAGTAGTACCTGCATGTTGGAGTTAGTACCTACGCATGTTGGAGCTTGGAACCTGCATGGTTTGGAGCTCATGGACCTGCATGCTCTACAAAACCTTTTCGTATTTTACTGGCTGCTATGTCAGCTGTTTAACTGCTGCTTCATGCTAGCCTTTTACTGGCTGCTTATGCACGCTAGCCTTTTACTGGCTGCTTCACGCTTAGCCTTTTACTGGCTGCTTCACGCTAGCCTTTTACTGCTGCTGCTTTCACGCTAGCCTTACTGGCTGCTTCAGCTATGCCTTTCTACTGGCTGCTCATGCTAGCTTCACTGCTGTTACTGGCTGCTTTCATGCTAGCATTTACTGGCTGCTTCATGCTAGCCTTTTACTGGCTGCTTCATGCTAGCCTTTTTACTGGCTGCTTCACGCTAGCCTTTTACTGGCTGCTTCATGCTACCTTTTACTGGCTGTTCACGCTAGCCTTTTACTGGCTGCTTCATGCTAGCCTTTTACTGGCTGCTTCATGCTAGCCTTTTACTGGCTGCTTCACGCTAGCCTTTTACTGGCTGCTTCATGCTAGCCCTTTTACTGGCTGCTTCACGCTAGCCTTTTACTGGCTGCTTCATGCTAGCCTTTACTGGCTGCTTCACGCTAGCCTTTTACTGGCTGCTTCACGCTAGCCTTTTACTGGCTGCTTCATGCTAGCCTTTTCTGGCTGCGGAGACCCTTTTCTGTTTGTATTGTGTTTTGCAGCAGGTTTTGTATGTTTTACATGCTCTGTTTTTGAGAGCTCTGACCCTTTACAAACAGGCAATTCTCTTTTCCGGAACCTTCTTTAGTGCATTAAATCGTTCCGCCAAAGCACGTGAGTGACTCTCGTCAAGCAGCTGGCTCATCTCTAGCTCATGCTTCCACACCCTGAGGATGGAGTATTGACGTCTTCGTTTAATCTTCCTAGTTAAAGGGGAAGGATGTCATACGGTTGTTCCACTTCAGCTTGTTTTTATGAGGTTACGTGTTCCAGCGTGGTATAGAGTAACAGTCTTACTATGAGAATGAAGTAATGTAGGGTATGTCAAACTTATAGCTAGGTTTAACAGTATTATATCAAATGAGATGAGTAAGTAGGGAACATTAATAGCTGTCTTCAGAGTATACTCTGTTCCAAGCTTGGTATGAGTACAGTATATAATAATAGTGAGATGATAATGTAGGGTTAACATTAAATAAGCTGCGTTTAACAGTATACCGATACAATATGGATGAGTAATGTGAGGGTAACATTATAGGCTGGTTTAAACAGTTATATACATATGAGAAGTGAAGTAATGTAGGGTAACATCTATGTACGCTGGTTTAAACATATAAGTGACAATATGAGATGAGTAATGTAGGGTAACATTATAGCTTGGTTTAACAGTATCTAATATGAGATGCGTAATGTATGGTACATTATAGGCATGGTTTCAGAGTATATCATATGAGCATGAAGTAATGTTAGGGGCTAACGATTATATGCTGGTTTAACAGTATACGTAAACATTATGAGGTGAGTAAGGTAAGGGTAACAAGTTTAGCTGGTTACAGACTAATACATATGAGGTGGAGTTAAGTGTTGGGTACCATTATGCTGGTTTCCAGAGTAAATATATCACTATGAAAGATGAGGTAATGTAGGGTATAGGGGTACATTATAGCTGGTTTACAGATATAATATACAGTATGAGATGAGGTAATGTAGGGTTAACATTATAGCTGGTTTAACAGTATATACATATGAGATGAGTAATGTAGGGTAACATTATAGCTGGTTTTACACAGTATATACAATGAGGTGATAATGTAGGGTAACATTCATAAGCTGGTTTAAACAGTAATATACATATGAAATGAGGTAAGTAGGGTCACATTATAGCTGGTTTAACAGTATAGTACATATGAGATGAGTAATGTAGGGTAACATATAGCTGGTTTAACAGTATATTACATATGAAGATGCGTAAATGATATGATGGAACAAGTTATAGCTGGTGTACACGTAAATAATACATATGAGGTGAGTAATGTAGGGTTGGTAACAAGTTATAGCTGGTTTAACAGTATATTTATACATTATGTAGATGAGTAATGTAGGAACATTATAGCTGGTTTAAACAGTATTAATAATGAGATGAGTAAGTAGGGTAACATAATAGCTGTTTAACAGTATATAGCAATATGAGGTGAGTAATGTAGGGTAACATTATAGCTGGTTTAACAGTACATACAATGAGATGAGTAATGTAGGGTAAACATTGCATACTGCTAGTTTAACAGTAACACTACATTATGAGTGAGTATGTAGGGTAACATTAAGGCTTTGAGTTAACAGTATAAGTCATATGAGATGAGTAAGTTGTAGGGTAACATTATAGCTAGGATTTAACAGTATAAGGACACGTACAATTATGATAGTATGAGTAATGTAGGGGTAACCTTTAGATGCTGGGTATTAACAGTATATACATATGAGATGAGTATGTTAGGGTTATGGTAACCATTATAGCTGGTTTAACAGTAATAGTACATATGGAGATGAGTAATGTAGAGGGTAACATTATACTGGTTTAACAGATATACATAATGAGATGAGTAATGGTAGGGTCAACATTCATAGCTGGTTTAAAACAGTAAGATAGCATATGAGAATGAGTAAGCGTAGGAGTATGGGTAGACCAAATTATATAGCTGGTTTAACAGTATATACATATGAGCGTGAGTAATGTAGGGTAACATGATATGCTGGGTTTACACAGGTATATATAATGAGATGAGTAATGTATGGTAAAATTTATGAGGCTGGTTTACAGGTATAGGACATAATGCAGGTGAGTAATGTAGGGTAACATTAATAGCTGGTTCAGAGATTGCACCTCTTCATGACACACTGGTGTTCCAGATCGTCTGCCAGTAACTCAAGTGAATTGGTTCTGCTTCTTCTCTGTGTCTTTCAACTCTTTTCATGGCAGGCTTTCAACCCACGTAGTCACCTCCTGCGCTGTCTTTAAACAGCAGGTGACTAGCTACAATGAATTCACCCCACATAAGGTCTCCTAACAGCTGTTTTAGGGAATATCTAACTATTATTCCATTGCCAGGGAAGGTGTATTATTGTGGTTTTCACTTGTAGTACGTAAGGTCTGTGAAAACATCTACTTAGGCTTCATTAACAGGAACATTCTCCGTTGTAGGCCTCTGTGAGAGCAGGCAATATATTCCATATATGGCTTGCAGTGTGTTTCCTCCATCCACATTTCCCTGAGTTGCAGTACAGCAACAGGGACCATGTCCCGTTTGTAGCCTCTGTAAGACACGGCAATAGTGGTGGTTTTCCTACATCCAACAGTCCCCTGAGTGTGCAGAACAAACAGGGACATGTCCCGTTTGTAGCCTCTGTGAGACAGGCAATTAGTGGTGTCTTCCTACATCCACAGTCCCTGAGGTGCGAAGATACAAACGGGACATGTCCGTTTTCGTAGGCCTGGTGTCAAGACAGCATAGTGGTGTTCCTAACATCCACAGTCCCTGAGTTGCGCAGAATACAAACAGGGAGTTATTGTGGGTTTTAATACCTGTCAAAACGACAACATCTCCTTCACGTCCTTTATCATTTAGGGCATTTTAAAACACTACCAAGGTCAGATACTGCTTCCCATTGTACTTTTACAGGTCCTGATCATAATAAGCTGGGAATTGTTACCTGGTTGTACCGCTTAGGAACTCTTCTACTTGGCCATTTAGCCTCAATTGTGCCCAAACCTTCCCTTAAATGCTTTAGCTGCATCTGAACTATTACCTGTCTGTCTTACTTGGATATCCACCTTCCCATCTGCTTCCTTCCCCTAGTTGACCAATCATCAGAATAGGTATATTGTTTGTTTAATGCCACCCTTCACATGCTGCTGTTCTCTCAACCCCAACCACACTGCTAATCCTTCCCTTAAATTAAGACCATAAAACAACATTATTTTCCACAGCCAATTTTGACAAAGTGAAAAATCTAACCTAACCATTCCCTTATCCTCTCTAGTGGGTTTGGGACGGTAGCGTCCCACCTGGCCAAAATCCGGTGAAATTGCAAAGCGCCAAATTCAAATTAAATTACTATAAATATTTAACTTTCATGAAATCACAAGTGTAATACATCAAAATAAAGCTTAACTTGTTGTTAATCCAGCCACTGTGTCAGATTTCAAAAAGGCTTTACGGCGAAAGCAAACCATGCGATTATCTGAGGACAGTGCTCAACAAAACATTACATACAGTTACAGCCAAGTAGATTCGTCACGAAAGTCAGAAATAGCAATAGAATTAATCACTTACATTTGATGATCTTCGTATGATTGCACTCACAAGACTGCCAGTTACACAATAAATGTTTGTTTTGTTCGACAAAGTCCCTCTTTATATCCCAAAACCTTTTGTTCAGTAATTGTTTTGTTCAGTAATCCAATGACTCAAATGCGGTCACAACAGGCAGACGAAAATTCCAAATAGTATCCGTAAAGTTCATAGAAACATGTCAAACAAAGTTTATAATCAATCCTCAGGTTATTTTTAGCCTAAATAATTGATAATATTTCAACCGGACAATAGCGAAATCAATATAAAAGAAAAACAAGAAAGGTGCACTCTCGGTCGAGCGCAGGAAACAGCTCCCACTCTTCTCCCACTATCCACTCATTCAATGTCGTCATTCTCCCTAATTTTTCAGAATAAAAGCCTGAAACAATGTCTAAAGACTGTTCACAACTAGTGGAAGCCATAGGGAACGGAATCTGGGTCCTATCCCATTAAATGGTGGATAGGCCTTCATTGGAAAAACAGCCATTTCAAAATAATGGCACATTCTGGATGGATTTTCCTCAGGTTTTTGCTTGCCATTTCAGTTCTGTTATACTCACAGACATTATTCTAACAGTTTTAGAAACTTTGGAGTGTTTGCTATACAAATCTACCAATTATATGCATATCCTAGCTTCTGGGCCTGAGTAGCAGGCAGTTTACTTTGGGCACACTTTTCATCCGGAGGTGAAAATAGTGCCCCCTACCCTAGTGAGGGTAAATTAGACCATAAAACTAATATATTCCACTGCCAATTTTGACTTTGCAGCTAGCAGAGAAGCAGTGATGTGGGGTTTCATATCTAGAGGAAATGGCGCAGTTCTGCATCCAGGTCAAGATTCATGACAAACATCAACCTGCGACTGGGAGAGGCAATAAAAAATCAATAATGGAATTGTTTTCACAATTAACAGGCTTTTTCTTGTTTCAAGTATGTTTTATTATGAAAAGTACAATATATCCTTGTATACTTGTACAACTGTGGAGCGTAGGTCCATATATAATTGTACAATTTGTTATTCAACTTAAAAGACGTACACCAAATTATCAAATTGGTATTTTAACGTTGTTATTTGTAGAGTTTAAATGTTTAAACAGAGGATACATATAAAACAGTAAAAACAAGTGCAGTATGTTCTGAGAATGTCACTTTAACGTCAACTCATAACGTCACACTTTAACTTCATGGGAGTCTTGTGGAAAGACTGCATGTTGTTTTGGGTGGATTGAGTGACGTCTTCATCACATTGCAGAATATTCCTGTAATATTTTCACCTCTGCGTTTGTGGGACCACTTGGTGCTGGAATGAGGTGTCTGTTTGTTCCCATTTCTATAAGAAATTATGTCCTTATTTGAAGGTCCAGGCTCAAGGTCCTCACAATTATAGGAAGACGCATATGTGTGTGTGTGTGTCCAGTGTGTGTGTGTGTGTGCTGTGTGTGTGTGTGTATGTCTTGTGTGTTGTGTATCCAGTGTGTGTGGTGTGTGTCTGTGTGTGTTGTGTTTGTTGAGTGTGTCCAGTGTGTGTGTGTCCAGTGTGTGTGTCAGTGTGTGTGTGTTGTGTGTGTGTCCGGTGTGTGTGTTGTGTATTCATGTGTGTGTGTTGTGTGTGTGTGTGTGTGTGTGTGGTGTGTGTGTGTGGTGTGTGTGTGTGTGTGTGTGGTGGTGGTGTGTGTGTGTGTGTGTGTGTGTGTGGTTGTGGTGTGTATGTCAATGTGTGTGAGTCCAGTGTGGTGTGTGTGTGTCAATGTGTGTAAGTCCAGTGTGTGTGTGTCCAGTGTGTTTGTCAGGTTATTATTTACAAGGACACTGAGGAATCGACATCATAAACCCTAAACCCCGCGATAGAGGGCTCAGTGAATGTGGAGGTGAAATGTGGACCAGGTGGGTCAGTGTGTCAGAGGAGGCTCTATAGAAGGACAGAGTGCCGGCTGGCCAGTCCAGATACACTCCTACTCTGTGGGAGCTGGAGGAGGACTGTGCGGATAGTCTAGTTTATTATTTGTCCAAGCAATGTAACTGTTGTCAGAGCAGAACAGACTCCAGGACTTATCATTGTATCCAAGCCAACAGTCATTACCCCCTCCTCTCCTGTTAATTCCTTTATATGTCATCCTATAACAGCCTCTCTCCCACTCCACTCTACTCCCAGTAACAGCGCCCAGTCAGACCCGCGTCTACACAGCACCTGTCTACAGTCCTCAAATCTCTCTGGGTGATCAGGATACAGCTGCTCCTCTGTCCTACATGTCACCTTTCGTTCTCCTCAGACAGAGAGAGGAGTCTGTTTACTGTGTTGGGTCCAGTGTGAGATCACAGACATCTGATGGATGAAACCAGACACAATATTAGAAATCCATCATTCACATTTAGAATGTTAATCATCACGTTTTCACAAATTAATTTAATGTAGATGTTTCTAGGATCAAAAAAGGAAGGTAACTTTAGACTTAAATAATAGTTATACTGTATGGTAATATAAAACAACTATTATTCCATTAATTACACACACACACACACCTGTATGCATCGATAGCACAAATACATTTTCTAACGTACACACACACACACACACA
>NW_019945900.1:15717-21917 GCF_002910315.2 Salvelinus sp. IW2-2015 | reverse complement strand
CAACTGTTCAACAAAAGGTCTGTTTTTAATAGGTGTGCCTGTGGTATTAGTAAACTCTCTTGCTCTCCAAATCCTACACCATGACAAACAAACCCCAATAACATATGCTGAGTCAGAGTAGCCAGTAAAAGCCTTCCCTTCCCCCAATTCACAAGCTGTGGTCAGAGATAATAATCTGCCTGTTGTGCTGATAATGGTCTGGTAGGGGCCGTATATACCTCAATATCACCTCCCACATCTACTACAGCCGATCGTACATGTTTCTACCCTTGCTTTGATCTATATAGGAGATCCATCAATGACAGCATCATGTCAGAGTCAAGCAGAGGTTCTTCAAATAAGTCTTTGTCCCAGTTACTCCTTTGTCCACTATTCCTGGCTGTCCCAGATGTCGCCTGTTATTGTTAAAATAAAACCATTGGTGTTCTGATTTCCCATCTGCCATGGCTGTCCTCCATCATTATCTTTGTCCTTCTTGTCCATGGGGCATATGTAGCCCCTGGGGAGCATTTTCAGCTCCGGCCGATTTGGTACTGTGGCTGAGTTTCCTCTTCCAGACACAAAGTTTCCTCTTCCCCTGTTGTAACCTCTTCTCTTCCAGACACAACGTTTCCTCTTCCCTGTTTGTAATCTCTTCCCTCTTCCAGACACAAAGTTTCCTCTTCCCCTGTTGTAACCTCTTCCTCTTCCAGACACAAAGTATCCTCTTCCCCTGTTGTAACCTCTTCCTCTTCCAGACACAAAGTTTTCCTCTTCCCCTGTTGTAACCTCTTCCTCTTTCCAGACACAAAGTTTCCTCTTCCCCTGTGGTAACCTCTTCCTCTTCCAGACACAAAGTTTCCTCTTCCCCTGTTGTAACCCTCTTCCTCTTCCAGACACAAATGTTCCTTCTTCCTGTTGTAACCTCTTCCTCTTCCAGACAGTCCTCTTCCCTGTTGTAACCTCTTCCTCTTCCAGACACAAAGTTTCCTCTTCCCTTGGTAACCTCTTCCCTTCCATACACAAAGTTTCCTCTTCCTCTGTTGTAACCTCTTCCTCTTCATTTCCCCCGCACTGCAAACTCACATGCCCAACTGCCCACAGGTCCAGCATTGAGTGTTGTTCCATTCACAAAGGGCTCTGGCGGGCCCACGTCCTCTCCCAGTCCATGGTTGTGGGTCACATAATGTTGAGTGTTGTTCCATTCACAAAGGGCTCTGGCGGGCCCACGTCCTCTCCAGTTAATGGTTGTGGGTCACCATAATGTTGAAGTGTTGTTCCATTCACAAAGGGCTCTGGCGGGCCCACGTCCTCTCCAGTCCATGGTTGTGGGTCACCAATAATGGTTGAGTGGTGAAAAGCAACATACCCTTCAGGCACCAGTTCACAGGTGTGACAGATATGACTGTGGGGGAGCTGCAGGCTGTGGTTGTGGTCAGCCTGTAGAAACAACTTGAGCAGATGTCTGGATCCTCCAGTCTGTTCCTTTTTGTAGAGTGAGTTGGGGTGGTGAGGGAAACTCCCTCCAGTCTGTCCTTTTTGTAGAGTGAGTTGGGGGGTGAGGGGAAACTCCCTCCAGTCTGGTCCTTTATGTAGAGTGAGTTGGGGTGGTGAGGGGAAACTCCTCCAGTCTGGTCCTTTTTGTTGAGTGAGTTGGGGGTGGTGAGGGAAACTCCCTCCAGTCTGGTCCTTTATGTAGAGTGAGTTGGGGTGGTGAGGGGAAACTCCCTCCAGTCTGGTCCTTTTTGTAGAGTGAGTTGGGGTGGTGAGGGAAACTCCCTCCAGTCTGTTCCTTTTTGTAGAGTGAGTTGGGTGGTGAGGGGAAACTCCCTCCAGTCTGGTCCTTTTTTGTAGAGTGAGTTGGGTGGTGAGGGGAAACTCCCTCCAGTCTGGTCCTTTAATGTAGAGTGAGTTTGGGGTGGTGAGGGAAACTCCCTCCAGTCTGGTCCTTTATGTAGAGTGAGTTGGGGTGGTGAGGGGAAACTCCTCCAGTTCTGGTCCTTTTTGTAGAGTGAGTGGGGTGGTGAGGGAAACTCCCTCCAGTCTGGTCCTTTTGTAGAGTGAGTTGGGGTGGTGAGGGGAAACTCCCTCAGTCTGGTCCTTTTTGTAGAGTGAGTTGGGGTGGTGAGGGGAAACTCCCTCCAGTCTGGTCCTTTTTGTAGAGTGAGTTGGGGTGGTGAGGGAAACTCCCTCCAGTCTGGTCCTTTTTGTAGAGTGAGTTGGGGTGGTGAGGGGAAACTCCCTCCAGTCTGGTCCTTTTTGTAGAGTGAGTTGGGTGGTGAGGAACTCCCTCCAGTCTGTTCCTTTTTGTAGAGTGAGTTGGGGTGGGTGAGGGAAAACTCCCTCCAGTCTGTTCCTTTTTGTAGAGTGAGTTGGGGTGGTGAGGGAAACTCCCTCCAGTCTGTTCCTTTTTGTAGAGTGAGTTGGGGTGGTGAGGGGAAACTCCCTCCAGTCTGTTCCTTTTTGTAGAGTGAGTTGGGGTGGTGAGGGGAAACTCCCTCCAGTCTGGTCCTTTTTTGTAGAGTGAGTTGGGGTGGTGAGGAAACTCCCTCCAGTCTGTTCCTTTTGTAGAGTGAGTTGGGGGTGAGGGAAACTCCCTCCACTCTGTTCCTTTTTGTAGGGTGAGTTGGGGTGGTGAGGGAAACTCCCTCCAGTCTGGTCCTTTTTGTAGAGTGAGTTGGGGTGTGTGAGGGAAACTCCCTCAGTCTGTTCCTTTTGTAGACTGAGTTGGGGTGGTGAGGGAAACTCCTCCAGTCTGGTCCTTTTTGTAGAGTGAGTTGGGGTGGTGAGGGAAACTCCCCTCCAGTCTGGTCCTTTTTGTTAGAGTGAGTTGGGGTGGTGAGGGGAAAACTCCCCTGAGTCTGGTCCTTTTGGTAGTAGTGAGTTTGGGGTGGCGAGGGAAACTCCCTCCAGGAACTGTGCCTCCTTTTTTCTTCCAGCACCATCATCCCCATCACACAGTTTCTGAGACAAGGGCACTCGTCATCTCCTTTTTCTTCCAGCACCATCATCCCCATCACAGTTTCTGAGACAAAGGGCACTCGTCATCTCTTTTTCTTCCAGCACCATCATCCCCATCACAGTTTCTGAGACTCACGGGCACTAGTCATCTCCTTCTTTTTGTCCATTTTTTTGTCTGAAATATCTCCTTGACTAAATCCAACCTCGTCTTGTTGAATGAACCAGCTATTGGATATCTACTTTTCTACCTGCCATCTCTGTCCAGACATGCCATTTTTAAAGTGACTGTAAATTCCACAGCAGGAACTTCTTTTGCATATATTCAACAGGCGTGACAGCTTCATGGCTCCCATCTCCTCATCCTGGTTTTGACTGTGCCATGGTGCTCCGGCTTTTTATTTAGATAGTCTGTGTGTAATGTGTTTTTCTAGCCTCTATAGGGTTATCCTAAGGTGGGTGTGTAATATGTAGGAATATGCCTATATACTTCTATCTTCTATTCTATCTTCTTTCAGTGTGTGTTCAATAAACAGTGGGTGATACTGTACTGTCCTAAATTCTACTCTCTACTTGATCCAGGCTATAGTAAATGTTCTACTTATACTCAAATATATTTCACACAACGGGCCTTCACAGAGACAACGCATGGTAAACTTCAATTCCTAATGTTTTATCTTAAGGGTGTAGAGTAAGTTATAATGTTTATACACCAGTGCCCCTTGGTGGTGATAGATCACCACACAATAACTTTTTCATTGTCTACAGAACGTCTGTATAATTCTCTTTACTGATTTACTAAGGGGTTGTACATTTCCAATACTGTCCCTATGTAGGAATTGTCATATACAAATACGTTCAACCTTTTATTAGAATAACTTCTGTCCTACTCCTAACTTTGTATTCCACTATTGGCCATTACCCAATAACTCCCGCCATAATCCACAGCCAAACAAACAATGAAACATACAACACACCATTCATAACCAACTCAACTCAGTCTTGGGTACCTCTTCAAAATAAACACATAAAAATATCAAAAATAACTAGTCATATAGTAAAAACCAAAATAACTAGTATTTGGTAATTGTAGCTGAATTACCTTTACAAAATAAAATAGATGGTTATTATCACTGAATCACGTCTCCTAAAGTACTAACTAGTATGAAGTAATGGTCTCTTCACATTACAACTCTAAAATAAAATACAATGATTATTATCACTGAATCACCTCTCCTAAAGTAACTAACTAGTATGACAGTAGTGTCTCTTCACATTACAACTCTAAATAAAATAGATGTTTATCACTGAATCACCTCTCCTAAAGTAAACTAACTAGTATGACAGTAATGGTCTCTTCACATTACAACTCTAAATAAAATAGAAAAGAGAGTATTAAATCACCTCTTCAAACAACATAACATTAAGTAATGATCTCTGCATTACCTCCAATATATAATGGATGATTAACACTGAACAACCTCTTCAAAACCAACATAACATTAAGTAATGATCTCTGCATTACCTCCAATATACAATATATAATGGATGATTAACACTGAACAACTCTTCAAAACCAACATAACATTAAGATTAACCTTCGGCCAACGGGGGCCAAGGCTGGTTAGGAGACACCACAATTGGATGAACTGATAGAAGATTAGTTAAATTAATTAATCTGCTGTCTGCTGCTGTTGTTACCTCTTTCCCTTTCTGTCTTTTACACCTCTCTCCCCACCTCGTCTTTCTTCCTCGTTTTATAATGCATTGTGCATAGTGCATTGAAGTACAGATTGAACTTGTATAATTATCATAATTATTATTTATTTATAACACCTGGATAATGAACTTATTTCAATAAAGCGTTTCACATTCTCCACTGGTTGAAATGAAGTATCTCATTGAAATACTAYCTTGTGTCCTCAGATTAATGCAGATGAAGGGACTTAGATATGCATATTTCTTTCTGAACATATGAATTACAAATCAGCCTTTACTTAAATCATGTTTCTAGTCTATTGCATATTGCATACTTACAATGTGTAATCATTGATGTCCCGGGAGCAGGAGTGGTAAACACTGTTGAAGTGTATAATTGTAATACATACATGCAGACACAGCATCATTCTAAGAATGGCGTTTGATGCACCTGGTATTGGATATGACTGAAAAAGAATTCATACCTGAACCACACCTTTATTTGCCAAGGAAGAGAACATGATCAGTGAATATATTCAATGTACAGGCTACAATGTGGGGATCTCATGCGTGGTAATAACTACAGTACATGTATATAGGACTTGCATCTTTGACACAATAAAGTTATTATATTCTACTCCATAGGCTTCATTAATGCCATTCAGACTTGAAGTCGATACAACAACTATGATAGCTGAGATTCATAGATTGGTATGAATATTAGTTCAGAACCAAACATTTTAGGGTCCATACACAGACTGGCTACATACTGTAGCTAGCTACACATCCATAGGCATACAGTTATTTTTATCCTCCACTACACAATAAGCAAGTAAATGCTTCAGCTAGCTAGATTCTATACATCCACTGTTTCCCAAGATGACAGCCTGGTTTGCTGGTTTTCTCAGGAGTCCCTAAAACATTAAACAACACAAATTACAATGTCATACTCACGYCATAACACCAGCTGGCAGGCTGGCTAATGTTAGCTATTCAGCTAACTTGCTAAATAACGATTTTTGTAAATTAACCTTRTGACAAAAACATTTTCACAATCATTTGTCTCAACATTAACTAACATATTCCTCTCAATTGTACATTTGTTTCTTGACTCGTTATGACGTTATAACGACTTACATTTGCTTCCCCAGTAATGTTTTGTCAGCCATCTTTGCTGAAGAAAGTCACCAGGGAAGGGTGGCTCGCGTCAAATTTGTCATTGGACCCACTCGATATGATTGGTCATATAAACACCTTGGGACCCAAATGCATAATGAGTGCTTTATCTCCCCCTTGTGGTGGTCTGGAGCAATGAAGCCGTGACGCTGGGTACCTCTAAGTCTCGGTGTGTAAACTCACAACTTTTAAAGGAGGAACCACTGTACACAACCTACTCCACATTTAAAAAGTGTAAGAAAGTTCTAGATTTTWATTTTTTTAACTTCTCTGGGGCAGGTGGGACGCAAACGTCCCACCGGCCAATAGCCAGGGAAAATACAGCGTGCCATATTCAAATAACATGATATAAAAATCAAACTTTCATTAAATCACACATGTAAGATACC
>NW_019945900.1:5452-10902 GCF_002910315.2 Salvelinus sp. IW2-2015 | reverse complement strand
TTCCACTATTGTGCCTAATCCTTATTGTGGCTAGCTTCACAACACATAACCCGGTCCGGTCGAGCCTCACTAACCAGATGAAGCTAGCTGGCTGCTTATAACATTAGCTTTGGGGAACAGGGTTAAGTAGCTGGCTAGCTATTTATTTTCATGAACTGAACTTCAATTTCAGTAGGCGAACAACAAGTGGCAACCTAGCTAATACTTACTCACAAGGATTCCTAAATCATTGCTAAGAATAATGAAAATGACTGCAGTTTCTACTGGTCATTGTTTTCAGGCTGGTTGTATTGGTGCTAGCTAGGGACCAAGCTAAAGCTACCTACCCCAGAATTTACAGTCGAACCAATAATGCTTTATTACCAATGCTGTATTGTAATCACATCGTTCGTGGSCGGTGTTTGCTTGTTTMCAGACTTTTTTGTACAGCTTTGACAGTGCTACTGCATCTTTTTTGACATGCAAAGGCCCAAACGGCGTTCCATAGTATGCATGTCGTGAAGCTAAGAGCTGTGACGCTGTTACTGTGTAACTCCGTTAGGGCAACATCTGAAACATAGCGCATTTGGTAGTGTGTACCGGTGCTCGACCAGTCGGCGAAAGCCAACATCACCCATGACAGAGAACGGTTGATTGTCAAGGACAATGAGTTCCATTATCTTGGCTTTAATGGATTTTGCCTTTGAGTTGTCTTGCTGAAATGTTCTTTCTCTTTCAAATGACTGCTCGATCCACACAGCAGGCATTGTGGGCTAGGTTAGGAATGCTGTGTTGCACGTGTAGCGCAACATTTTACGTGGCGTCATTACATCATGTGCCTACGTTATGTAGGTATGCACGGCAGCTTTGACATCTGTTTTTAACATCGCCGTTATACTAGACATCGGGCCGATACCGATGTTTGCATTTTTCCCTAATATCGTCCGATTCCGATATGTTCACTGATATATTGTGCATCCCTAGTCTGAATACTTTCCGAATGCACTGTATGTCCTCATATCCCACGCTTTCTAATGCGACTAGCCCCTTTTCCCCCTGCCCCGCTACAAAGTTTCTCCCTGCAGGCGGTCASTGAGTCTGTGGGGCTAAAGAAGCTCCTTAAACTTGACCCCCKAAAACTTCTTGCAGCCCCTATCATCYCCAAGCCTATCTCTGACCTTTCTAACCTGTCTCTCCTCTCTGGGGAGGTTCCCATTGCTTGGAAGGCAGCCACGGTACGTCCTTTATTTAAAGGGAGAGAGATCAAGCTGATCGTAACTGTTATAAGCCAATTACTTAGGAGTATGGCTAGACAGTACAATGTCCTTCTCTCAACACATATCAAASCWSCAGGCTAAGGTTAAATCTTGACTTGGTTTCCTCTATCGTAATCGCTCTTCTTTCACCCKAGCTACCAAACTAACTTTGATTCAGATGACCGTCCTACCCATGCTAGATTACGGAGACATAATTTATAGATCGGCAGGTATGGGTGCTCTCGAGGGCTAGATTTGCCACCAATGCTCCTTACTGCACTCTGTACTCCTCTGTAAACTGGTAATCTCTGTATACTGGACACAAGACCCACTGGTTGATGCTAATTTATAAAACCCTCCTAGGCCTCACTCCCCCCTATCTGAGATACCTACTGCAGCCCTCATCCTCCACATACAACACCCGTTCTGCCAGMCACATTCTGTTAAAGGTCCCCAAAGCACACACATGCCTGGTTCACTCCTCTTTTCAGTTTGCTGCAGCTAGTGACAGGAACGAGCTGCAAAAAACACTCAAACTGGACAGTTTTATCTCCATTTCGTCATTCAAAGATTCAATGATGGACACTCTTACTGACAGTCGTGGCTGCTTCGCGTGATGTATTGTTGTCTCTATCTTCTTGCCTTTGTGCTGCTGCTTGCCAGCAGAATACCACCCTGCATTCCACTGCTGGCTTGCTTTTGAAGCTAAGCAGGTTTAGTCCTGGATGGGAGCCCAGATGCTACTGGAAGTGGTGTTGGAGGGCCAGTAGGAGGCACCCTTTCCTCTGGTCTAAAAAAATATCCCAATACCCCAGGGTAGTGATTGGGGATACTGCCCTCTGTAGGGTGCTGTCATTTAAAATTTTAAACAGGTGTCCTGACTCTCTGTGGACACGAAAGATCCCATGGCACTTATTGTAAGAGTAGGGGTGTTAACCCTGGTGTCCTGGCTAAATTCCTAATCTGTCCCTCATACTATCGCAGTCACCTAATCATCCCCAATTTATAATTGGCTCATTCATCCCTCTCKCATGTAACTATTCCCCAGGTCGTTGCTGTAAATGAGAATGTGTTCTCAGTCAATTACCGGGTACAATAAATAAAATGTTTGTGCCATGTTGTGTTGCTACCATGTTGTTGTCATGTGGMGTTGCTACCATGCTGTGTTGTCATGTGTTGCTGCCATGCTATGTTGTTGTCTTAGGTCTCTCTTTCTGTAGTGTTGTGGTGTCTCTTGTCKMGGTGGGTGTTTTYTCCTATATTAAACGTTTTAATCCCAGCCCCCGTCCCCGCAGGAGGCCTTTTGCCTTTCGGTAGGTTGTCATTGTAAATAAGAATTTGTTCTTAACTGGTTTGCCTAATTAAATTTAAAAAATGAAATGTGCGTTTTGCATGTGTTTTCTTCATTCCTTCAATTTCCGTGCTCAAGATCCCTCCCTGGTTTACCTCCAGCACATTGCAGCGGTGTAGCAGGCCTGGGATGTTAAAAGGAAGCTCATTGAGCAGCTCATCACATGCTATCAAGGGTAGTCCCTGTGTATTTGTTGTGTAACAGGGAGGGAGAGTTGAACAAGGAGGGCGATGGGAGTGTGATGTGTGTTTGCTTCTTTCCCATCCAAAATGCAAACACACACACACACACAACCACACAACCACACACACACACCACACACACACACACACACACACACACACACACACACACACACACACACACACACACACACACACACACACACACACACACACACACACACACACACAGCGGCGGCAGCAGCATAGCCACACCACCTGCCGGAAAGCCTTAAGGGCCAGACATGCTGTGTGTTTGCACGAGTGCACATTTGGCACCTCTTATGACATAACTGAATGCTTAAACAAAGCATGAACATGAGACTTCATCCTATGTCTTACTCTTATTTTAACAATTACTTTCACCTTTTTGCTTTTTTGTGGATATATTACTAGATCTTTTTTGTGGGATATATTACTAGATCTTTTTTTGTGGATTTGGGAGAGTGGTGTTATGGGAATGGTGACGAGACATCCTTCCTCATATGTCTGTTTAGCTGATTGACATCTATAAACAGTATTTGTAACACCCCCATTGTGTGGAAGATATCCATACAAAGTGAATTGACGTAACACATCTATATACAGCGTTTCTTACACAACTGCACTGTTTTTCGTGCAAATGTACCAAGTGTTTCTTACCGTTACACAGTGTTTGAGACACATCTACCGTGTTTTCTGACACACCTATATCCAATATTTCTTACCGTACTGTATCTATCCATGACAGTGTTTATACATGTCATTAAGCAGGATTTTAGACAATGTGTGTAACATATCTACACACTGTTCTGACCAATCTTTAAACAGTGTTTCATACATGTGTTTCTGACATGTTTCATACATGTGTTTCTGAACATGTTTCATACATGTGTTTCTGACATGTTTCATACATGTGTTTCTGACATGTTTCATACATGTGTTTCTGACAATGTTTCCACACAATATTTTCTTGCACACAGTGAGTCTGTGTCTCTTGACGTCTACACACAGTGAGTCTGTGTCTCTTGCACGTCTACACACGGAGTCCGTGTCTCTTGCACGTCTACACACAGTGAGTTCTGTGTCTCTTGCACGTCTACACACAGTGAGTCTGTGTCTCTTGCACGTCTACACACACGTGAGTCTGTGTCTCTTGCACGTCACACACAGTGAGTCTGGTGTCTCTTGCACGTCTACACACAGGGAGTCCGTGTCTCTTGCACGTCTACACACAGTGAGTCTGTGTCTCTTGCACGTCTACCACACAGTGAGTCTGTGTCTCTTGCACGTCTACACACAGGGAGTCCGTGTCTCTTGCACGTCTACACACAGGGGAGTCTGTGTCTCTTGCACGTCTACACACAGGAGTTTGTGTCTCTTGCACGTCTACACACAGGGAGGGAGTCTGTGTCTCTTGCACGTCTACACACAGGGAGTTTGTGTCTCTTGCACGTCTAACACACAGGGAGTCTGTGTCTCTTGCACGTCTACACACAGTGAGTCTGTTTCTCTTGCACGTCTACACACAGTGGAGTCTGTGTTTTGTATACATCTATAACACAGTGTTTCTGACACGTCTTCACACAGTGGGTCTCCAGGAATGTGGATTAGTCAGTGTGGCGGACGTTCGAGGCTGCAGTACGGCCTGGTAAACAAAGCCCTAATTTAAACGGCCTCTACACTGTGACCTAACCGCAACAGACGTCTGTCACCGTCGTTCGCTTCTGTAGACAAACAGGGCACTTTGGGACCAAAGAGGCTCCCTTTGTTATCAAAGTGGAGGCATCCCCCAGCCTATCTCTGTTGCTTAATTTACTATCGCTCTCTGTTGTATTTTAAGTTGTCTTGTCTCCTGTTTTGTCTGCTATTTTATACCTTCCACCTACAAAACAATCACGGTGAAAACCTTGGGCTCCCGAGAGGCGCAGCAGTCTAAGACACTGTATCTCAGTGCAAGAGGCGTCACTGCAGTCCCTGGGTTGAATCCAGGCTGCATCACATCCGGCCATGATTGGGAGTCCCATAGGGCGGCGCAACATTGGCCCAGCATCGTCCAGGTGTTGGCCGGGGTAGGCTTATATCTCCCTCACTAACTTTAAGCATCAGCTGTCTGAGCAGCTTACCGATCGCTGCAGCTGTACACAGCCCACTGTACAAATAGCCACATCCAGATTACCTACCTCCATCCCCATATTGTTTTATTACTTTTTTGTTTGTTGCTCTTTTCTACTTGACATCATCAATCTGTGGCATCTATCACTCTATGTTAATCTTGCTAAAATTGTAAATTACTTCGCCACTATGGCCTATTTATTGCCTACCTCCTTACTCCATTTGCACACACTGTATATATATTTTTCTAATTGTGTTATTGACTCTTACCTTTTGTTTACCATGTGTAACTCTGTTGTTGTTGTTTATTGTCACACTGCTTTTCTTTATCTTGGCCCAGGTGCAAGTTGTAAATGAGAACTTGTTCTCAACTGGCCTACCTGGTTAAATAACGGTGGTAAAATAAACAGATTCTAAACATGGGGATGCATTCACCAATCCCAAATGGACCCGACCCTCCATGAAAACAACAATTAGATAGGTGTTAAGCAATATATCATAATGAACTGCACCTTGCGCCTTTGATGAAACTCACAGGAGATGTCACCT
>NW_019945900.1:0-2720 GCF_002910315.2 Salvelinus sp. IW2-2015 | reverse complement strand
AAGAAAGCCTCTTTTTGTTTTGTGTGTGTGTGGGGGCTAGAGCTGTCTCTTATACACATCTAGATGTGTATAAGAGACAGTTCTAACACTGGGATGCATTCACCCAATCCCAAATGGACCCCGACCCTCCATGAAACAAAACAATTAGATAGGAGTAAGCAATATCACAATAACTGCACCTTGCCCTTTGATAAACTCACAGGAATGTTCACCTCATTGTGTACGCCTATCCAATCCTTACAGATCTAGGAGGGAGTAGGGCAGAGTTTCCCAAACTCTCCTCAGTGCCCCAAGGGATGCATTTTGGTTTTTGCCCTAGCACTACACAGCTGATTCAAATGATCAAAGGTTGATGATTAGTTGATTATTTGAATCAGCTGTGTAGTGTTAGGGCAAAAAACAGAACGTGCACCCCGTGGGGTTCCCGAGGACCGAGTTTGGGAAACCCTGGAGTTGGGGGCTAGAGGTTGATTTGGGATTGGGCAAAACACTAATTTGGATCACTGACCGAAGCACACTGTATAGCATAACATTAGCATAGGAACTGTCACATGCTAGCACTAGTGGCTGTGTTGGCACAGTTTGCGGTTGGTCGAGAGAGCATATGTGGATGACTTCATCACGTACTCACATACTCAGACATGGGTGCACTGGTGCGTGCACACAGCCACACACATACATGTATTCGCTTACTGTCGCTCTCTTTCTCTCACTCACCACACAAACACACACACACACACACAGGCTCTTAGCTCAGCAGCAGAGCCCTGGCCATGGGGAGTTTGTGCTGAGCTGGTTTGGACGTGAGTACAGCTGACTGGACATGGCTATTCATCTGTCAAAGAAAAGAGGGGGAGAAAAGAGAGAGGGAGAGAGGGTCTGTAAAGAACAAATTCAGCCCAGAGCAACATGTTTGGCTATCTGCGCCTGTGTGTGTATCCTCCATCGGTTTATCCTGTTTTTTGTTGCTGTGTGTGTGTGAGTGTGTGTGTGTGTGTGTGTGTGTGTGTGTGTGTTGTGTGTGTGTGTGTGGTGTGTGTGTGTGTGTGTTGTGGTGTGTGTGTGTGTGTGTGGTGTGTGGTGTGTGTGTGTGTTGTGTCTAAAGAAAAAGCATGACACTTCCAGTATTTTTTATTGAATGTGTTATCTGCTAAGTATAGCCTAATATCAGGGTTTCTCACAACCTGTTCCTAATAACTATACCTTGCGTAGGTTTTTGCTCCAACCCATTTTGTAACTGACCTGATTTCAGGTTATCAACCAGCTAATCGTTAGAATCAGGTGTGCAAGATTAGGGATGGGAGTGAAAACCTACAGGATGTAGCTCTCCAGGGACAGTGTTGGAAACCCCTAGCCTATATGCCTTCCTCATGTAGCCAATTTGAGGGAAGCACTGCCCTCTCATCTTCAATAGAACTTACCTCTTTGAAAGGTTCAACATAGAGTTAATCAGATCCTTTTAGAAGGCACACTTCATTTGTTTTGAATTGTAAATACTGCAGATTGTACTTTTTGCCCTTAGTTTTTCTATTGGCATGTTTTATTGCACAAATCAATGATCATGATCAACGATCATGGTACTTCTGTATTAGGCCCTTTTGTTTAGTTTGGGCCTTTTGAAGACACAAGAGATTCTACGAAGCAGTGACTATAAGGAACAGCCAGAGGTTAGAGAGGTCGGAACACCAACACACTCTGTCAGACGCCTTCTCGCTCCACTAAATGACACAGCATGTGTTTTAACCCCCTCAAAGAAAGCCTCTTTTTGTTTTGTGTGTGTGTGGGGGCTAGAGCTGTCTCTTATACACATCTAGATGTGTATAAGAGACAGTTCTAACACTGGGATGCATTCACCCAATCCCAAATGGACCCCGACCCTCCATGAAACAAAACAATTAGATAGGTGTAAGCAATATCATAATAACTGCACCTTGCCCTTTGATAAACTCACAGGAATGTTCACCTCATTGTGTACGCCTATCCAATCCTTACAGATCTAGGAGGGAGTAGGGCAGAGTTTCCCAAACTCTCCTCAGTGCCCCAAGGGATGCATTTTGGTTTTTGCCCTAGCACTACACAGCTGATTCAAATGATCAAAGGTTGATGATTAGTTGATTATTTGAATCAGCTGTGTAGTGTTAGGGCAAAAAACAGAACGTGCACCCCGTGGGGTTCCCGAGGACCGAGTTTGGGAAACCCTGGAGTTGGGGGCTAGAGGTTGATTTGGGATTGGGCAAAACACTAATTTGGATCACTGACCGAAGCACACTGTATAGCATAACATTAGCATAGGAACTGTCACATGCTAGCACTAGTGGCTGTGTTGGCACAGTTTGCGGTTGGTCGAGAGAGCATATGTGGATGACTTCATCACGTACTCACATACTCAGACATGGGTGCACTGGTGCGTGCACACAGCCACACACATACATGTATTCGCTTACTGTCGCTCTCTTTCTCTCACTCACCACACAAACACACACACACACACACAGGCTCTTAGCTCAGCAGCAGAGCCCTGGCCATGGGGAGTTTGTGCTGAGCTGGTTTGGACGTGAGTACAGCTGACTGGACATGGCTATTCATCTGTCAAAGAAAAGAGGGGGAGAAAAGAGAGAGGGAGAGAGGGTCTGTAAAGAACAAATTCAGCCCAGAGCAACATGTTTGGCTATCTGCGCCTGTGTGTGTATCCTCCATCGGTTTATCCTGTTTTTTGTTGC
>NW_019945899.1:9105-37721 GCF_002910315.2 Salvelinus sp. IW2-2015 | reverse complement strand
CTACATGTGGATCTTTGATTATACAGCGCCTCCTCTTGACACCAACTTGAAATAATTTCTGTTATGGCTTTCTTTCTACAGTTTTTATGGGTTTCCTGTCACTGTCGGCTGCAGGGCACAGTAGTACAGAGCAGAGTCTGTCACCTCAGCAGAGATCTCCAGATCCACATGGGTCTTATCGTCATTTAGTTTAACAGATATTCGAGTGTGGGTCAATTCATTAGGTGTCTTTAACATCCTTCAAAATTCACTTTTTCAAAATAGTAGATTTGCATAAAACATCTTCATGGTGTCTGAGTGACTGGCTTTATGCACTGTCAAGTAAGAGTGTATCACTATTATCTCCTCAAACATATTGTAGACTACATACTGTACTGTCAAAGCACTCATTGACATTGTAGCTCCACCTCTCTACACTAAAGGTGGTTGGGTATTTGAGTTCAACTGTCTTTCTGGGTTGGATTGCTGCTAAATGTCACCTTCATGGTTTTGCTGTAGTTCTAAATAGAGATTTCAGCTCATAACTGCCCTCTATTGATATTGTCTCAAAATGTATGCTGTTGACCAAAATAAGAAGAATAAGACAATTACTGCCCTGAATCCTCTAAGGCAGTGGTTCCCAAACTGTGGGGCGAGGGGTCGGCCAGTCCGGCTTTAAACTTATTCTTGAAAGTTGTAATAGTAGAATGCACAAGGTGCAATGTCGAAATTGGGTAGTGCATCATCAGTTCCTCTTGTCATGTTAGTCATTGCATACCTTAGAGAGCTATTTATAACTTGTCAGCAATGAACAGATCAACTAGCCCATGTCAGCTAAAGTTTTTTAAATATGTTTTTTAGCCCATAGATATTGTTAATTTTTTTGTCACTCAAAAATCACATTAATTTACATGGTGTGATGTTCCACAATGCTGGAATGGGGTCACCGAGTGAAAAGGTTTGGGATCCCTTGCTACAAGGAAGCAAAACAACACCACAAATGTTCTTCATTCTGTATTTATTCAGACTAGTATCTTTGATCATGTAATATCAGAACAGGAAGATGCAGAAAATATGAATTATTATTTCCTGAATAATATTTATATTAAATGTGTTTTCTTGCTTCTTTTTCAATTCATCTGGATATTCAGGAAAAATGTATGTATTAATGTACTCTAAATGATAACTGATTGATCAGAATACAATGCACTGTTCACCCTCTAGGGTCTTGACAGGTTTTTGTACAGTGTGTCTGGGTTTCCTGTCACTGTGGGCTGCAAGGCACAGTGGTACAGAGCAGAGTCTTCCAATTCAACAGAGGAGATCATCAAGTCAACACGGGTCTTCTCTTCATTCAGTCTACCAGTGTGTCGTGGAGTCGTAATGGATGTATTCTGTATAAACATGCCGCTTTGTTGGATCAAAAGTAGACATTCTGGTCTGGATCCGGGGTATTGACGGTACCATTGTAGATTGATAATGTTGCCCTTGTAGTTGCAGGAGAGAGTGATGTCTGTTCCTTGGAGGACATTGACTTCAGGCTTCACTGGAGTTATTGTTTCCTGCTCCATACTATCACCTGCAACAACGTAAGTATTGTCATTGTGTTAATGTTTATTCCAAATGAGAAACAATACATGGATTAGGTGCCCATAAAGTATGACAAGAGAAAGAATTGAAACTTTCCAGTAAAATGCCACTTAGTGTTTAATGCAATCATTCATTGAAAAAAGCAATGTCACTGTATTCAAAATGATATTTGGTTTAAGATGAGAACTCAGCACTCACCTACAAATGCAGAGAGGAGCAACAGTAATATGAGTGACATCCTGACACAGACCAGATAAACCAACTGAGAGATAAGACAGTGAGAGAGCTGAGTAGCTCCTCTACAGAGACATCCTCATGGTTGCAGGTATACCCAGCCTATACCAGTGTTTGACTATGAGGCCCCTCCTCTGATAACTGGATATGTAACTCTTCTTCTGTGGTTTGTGCTTAAGGGTTTTTAGTTCCTATTGGCCTCCTCCTCAGTTTATTTTAGACTCCATTTCTATCTGAAAATGTCTAGTTTTTGCTGTAGTCTTTGTTTGTTTGTTTTTCCACACAGTCTGTATGAACCTGAGCTGGAAGGCGAGGAGTGACAAGTTTCTGGACATATCCTGATTTCGTGATGAGAATCAGGAACACTGGTTTAGAGCTGGTATACTAACGATACCACTGTAGATTGTCTACATAGCCAGTGTATCTGCAGGATAGTGTGATGGTATCACCYTCCACACCACCCACCATAGAACTAGTGGGTTTTTCATCTTCAAAACTGCTACTTGTCAAGAAAGTAAAAACATGCTGCTGTTTTTGATGATGCCTTTCCCCTTCTCATTATCATAATACAATTTAGTGATACTCAAATCTGAAGTATAATTGTATTTTTGACAACTTTGAAATACATTCTGGGTTTTAAATTAAAACTGTCAAATTGGAATACAGTACTCACCAACAAGGACTAGGAGAATGGAGAAAATATTTAAAGCAGCAACACAGTAATCAGACAATCAGAAAATAACTCTGACCAACATAGGCAGAGTGAATATCTCTCTCTGAAATAATGTCATCTTGCGTATTTGAAAAATGTGTAGCTCACCTACCTTCCAAAGACAGGGCTGTTGAACCAACCAAAGTTGTTGATTTCTGTGTGTGCCATTGCAACTTGTTTAACGTTTTGTATGATGAGCATTCGTTTATTTTTAACAATGCATCCATTCATATGTACACTGCATTATGAAGAAAAAAAGTTTGAAATGATACACTGTCTTTTTGTAATTTTATTTCATTTACCTTGTATCTCATTATTATATATTTTCAAAAATAATATTGAACTGTCAAAAATAAAAACTACAAACATATACAAGTCTCAATGAAATAAAATATAATAAGAAGCTACAACAATAACATAAACACAAGTTATTCAATACATTAAACATACAATAAATTGTTGTTTTTTAGTCTTTTTTCTTTTTCATTCTTTTATTTGGCTACTAATTTTTTATTACTTTCTGTTCTTATATTATTGACAGGAGGTTTGGATATTTTTTACTTACTCTACTATCCCCTCCCGTGGATCCGGATCATCCTCATCAGAAAAGCCTGACTAGTCATAGCCTAGCTACGCGCCACGGGATATCAATAATATAATTTCATGAATCACAAGTCCAGCTTACCAGGAATGAAAGTTCACAGTCTTTGTGGGGAATCCGCCAACGTTCCGTTTTTAAAATGTTTCTACTTAGCCGAAACACGTATATATTTATGTTAGGCTTCCACACAATAGCCAAAACCACAAGCACGCCATTTTTTCACGCAACATAGCTTTCACAAACCCACAAATTAGGTTAGATATTATCACTACTTGGGAACAACTTCATCAGATGACAGTTCTTATGACATCTGGTTATACAATACATTTATGTTTTGTTGAAGTGTGCTATTTTATAGCTACAAATCTGGTTTTCCAACCGCCAGCCATCGTCACAACTAACCACAAATTGTCGCCGGAGAAATTTTACAACAGCGACGTAATCTAACCAAAAAACTCATCATAACTTTGCTGAAAAATACATGTGTGTCAGCAAATTTAAAGGGATACCCTTGTCTTCTTAATGCAACCGACTGTGTTAGATTAAAAAAAATAACTTTAGTACAAGCAAGCATGCAAATAATCTGAGACAGCGCTCAGCCATTCTCCGCCATGTTGGAGTCAAATATTCCACAAAAATACGAAATAACATTCATAAATATCTCTACCTTTGATGATCTTTCATCAGAATGCAGTGCAAGGAGTCCTAGTTCCACAATAATCGTTGTTTTGTTTTAGGATGTCCATTTCTTCTGTCGAATTAGCACTTTGGTGTAATGGTGCTCACGTGTCCATGAGCTTGGCGCATGGAACGAAAAATTCAAAAGTCATTATAAAAGTCGAATAAAGCTGGTCAAACTCAGTTGAAAATCCATCTTTATGATGTTTTTCTCATATGTATCCAATAACGCGCCCAGGAGCATTTATTCGTGTCTACCTAACGCATTGCAGACAAAGATTGGCGTTCCCAACTGCTAGCAAAACTGCCAATATGGCTGACCTGTCACATCAAAACTCTCATTCGGTCCCACATCAGGCTAAGACCCCATTCCGTTCTTACAGCCTGTTGACATCTAGTGGAAGCGTATGAAGTGCATACAGATCCATAATACTACAGGCAATTGAATAGGCAAGGCGACATGCAGGACCACAGGCCTTTTCAGAATTTTCACTTCCTTTTGGAAGTTTGCTGCCAAATGAGTTCTGTTTTACTCACAAGATATAATTCAAACAGTTTTAGAAACTTCAGAGTGTTTTCTATTATAGTAATAATAATAGGATATCGTATGATCTAGAACAGAGTACGAGGCCGTTAATTTGGGACGATTTTTCCCCAAAGTGAAACAGCGCCCCTATTAAAGAAGTTTAATGTCTTT
The DNA here is from genome assembly GCF_002910315.2 of Salvelinus sp. IW2-2015. Lineage (NCBI taxonomy): Eukaryota > Metazoa > Chordata > Actinopteri > Salmoniformes > Salmonidae > Salvelinus > Salvelinus sp. IW2-2015. The sequence continues at coordinate 33,230 of NW_019945899.1, read as the reverse complement.
GTTATTTTCTACTCTTCTTTTTATAAAGCTGCTTTGAGTGTTCAGAAATAACATACTGGTAGATCTTCTGACTGCATGAGAGTGACTAGCGTCTTCAGAGGTGTAAGGATAATAGGAGTATGAAATAGGGTATTTGACACTGTGGTACTTCATTCATATTATATTTAATTATGAAGAAAATAGTAAAACATTATAGTTGATCTGATAAATGATAAGTTCGGGTTAGGGCCTAGAATAGAGGTGTTTAGGAATATTCATTACCGCTGTTGCTAACTTTCTCCCCGTAATCAGATGTCTAGGTCTTTGGTTAGTGTCTCTGAGTTTCCTGTCACTGTGGGCTGCGGGGTACAGTATCAGAGCAGAGTCGTCACTTCAGTGGAGAGATATCCAGATCCACACGGTTGTTCTCTTCTTCATGTTGATGGTCCATTTTTACTATCAGTGTTGGTTATGATCCAGAGTAGTCCACTATGAGGAAACTGTGGAGAAGATCCAGGGTGCTGAGGTACCATACAGACTGTTGGTTAATGCAACCGCTGTGATTAGATTTTTTAAATAACTGTTACCACAACATACAGCGGTTGGGTTATTGTGAGACAGCGCTCACACCAAAGCGGCGGGAGGAATAAGGCACTCAAACATATTACACAGAAATACGACAATAACCATCATAAAATGTTGTCTTACTTTTTTGCTGAGCTTCCATCAGAATGTGTACAAGGAGTCCTATTATCCAGAATAAAATCGTTAGTTGGTTAGAATGTTCAATTTTCTGTCGACATTAGCAACCTTGGCTAGCATCCTGTGGCGACGTGAACTTCCCATCATCCTCTCGACGCAAGAAGAAATCCAAAAGTCCCAATTAAATGTGATAAACTGGATAAAACTCTGTCTGAAAAAACCACCTACTTTATGAGTTTTTCTCATAGTATCAAATAAAATCAGAGCCCCGGGAGATATTCGCCCGTGTCAGTATACGAACGCTTTTCAGAAGACACATGTCACGCCGTTCCCCCCGCCGCCGCCGCTCGAAGACAAAGAAATACCGAGGACTGTCACTCCAAAAGCTCTTATTCGGCCTCAAATCAAGCTAGACACCCCATTCAACCTTCCACTGCCTGTTGACATCTAGTGGAAGGCGTATGAAGTGCATACATATCGATAAATAAGGCCCTGAAACAGAGGCCCTGAAACAGAGCCTCGTTTTCAGATTTTTCACTTCCTGTATGGAAGTTTGCTGCCAAATGAGTTCTGTTTTACTCACAGATATAATTCAAACAGTTTTAGAAACTTCAGAGTGTTTTCTATCCAATAGAAATAATAATATGCATATTGTATGATCTATAACAGAGTACGAGGCCATTTAATTTGGGCACGATTTTTTCCAAAGTGAAAACAGCGCCCCCCTATTGACAAGAAGTTAATGAGCTGTTGTATCTACAGGAAAGTCGAACACTACTACCCTCTATAACATCCACTACATCTCTGTCTGGAGTAATTATGTCTTCAACACTTGTACCTGTAAAAAATAACAACATGTATTACTGAGTCAATGTAGACAGTGTTCAGTATATCCACACTTGGTGTTTCAAAGTGTATTACCACTTGATATTGATAATATCATATTGTAATGAGTACTGAACAGTGTACATTCTGTCAGTACACATTCAGTTAATGGAGAGTGAATCCTTACCAACAAGTGCACAAAAACAAGACTGAATAGAGCAGCATCATAGTCACTGGGTGTTAGACAGAGACTTCTCTGTAGAATGATCTTCTCTTGGAACATTCACTCTCTGGGTGAATCAGTTCCAGTCATTACATGTTGTGTGTAACACTATGCTCCTCCACTTGACACAATATAATGGGTGCATGTTGACTCCACTTGATGGAACTATTGTCAAATGAAACCTGGAGCTACAGAGCAGAAATACTCTCTCAGGCGATGTTAGGTTTTGTACAGTGTGTCTGCGTTTCCTGTCACTGGGGGCTTCAGAGCCCAGTAGTACAGAGCAGAGACTGTTAGTTCAGCAGAAGAGATCTCCAGATCCATATGTTTGGTCTTTTTGTCATGATTTAGAGTGAACCCTGGCGTAATGTCTGTGTACTCCATAACCAGTAACTGTGGTGCTGATTTAGGATATTGTCGATACCATAGAAGAGTGTTACCAGAAGAGGTGTAGTTACAAGAGAGAGTAACTCTGTCCCTTTCTGAAGCCACTTCTACATCAGTGTAGGGTGTTAATACCTGTTCAGAACTGACACCTGTAAAAACATGATATTATATTTATTACTTTAAACCCACATGGAATAATTAATATTTTCCAAATGCAGTGTAAAGATAAAAAGTATTCAAAGTAAAAAAACATGTATCCTCAGGTCATGCATTACCTTCATGATCTTTGATTTGAAAAATAAATACCTCTCAACATAATCACACTCAGTTTGAATGAAAATATCATTACTTACCTATCAAGTTAAAGAAGAGTAATAGTGAACAGAACAACATTGTAGATGGCAGGATGTGTAGAATAAGCACCAGCTGCTGATGAAAAGCACAGCATCAACTGGCTATGATCTTCATGGTAGAATCATGTCTTATCTTGAGGATTCATAATCTAATCCTGAGTTGTATATTCTAGCTCCTCCTATTGACAATGTAGAATCAAAGACGTTTCATATACATTTGATTTATTCMCTAGAGAATCCACTTGATGGCGCTGTGGTCTAACAGGAGACAGCAGATGCTTGGAAAACCATGAAATTCAGCGCACTAATGAGTCAATAAGTTTTGCGGCACTGTGGATGTCACAGCACAGCAGTACAGTGCAGAGTGTCGTATGGTTTTGTATACAGTGTTTCTCTGTTTGATGTCAATGTGGGCTCTACAGCACAGTCGTACAGAGTAAAGTCTCTCACTTCAGCAGAGGAGATCTCAAGAGCTTTGTTCAGTTTAACTGTGAGGTGAGAGGATGGAGGTTTATCTCTCACTACAGTCCTAGAGGCATGGAGGATGAAGAGGAGGACATGGGGAGCTGATCCTGGATACTGTTTATACCACAGTACACTGTATGCTGAGGAGTAGTTTCAGGAAAGCAAAACTACCCTCCTCTTCGTAAACTTTATGTTGGTTTGTCTAGATGGTCTGCTGAAAGCTGCCACCGACAAATATGAATAGGTGACCGACCAATTACAAGATTGATGTATTTGAAATGAGGAAATATCTTCGTATTTACTCTAAAATCCAGACAGCTGTAACCTCTGGATCTTTAAGGGGAATGATTTTGCTGTGACATTCAGAAGGGCATCCAATCTCTCCTTGAACTCAGTAGTAGTGTCTGCAGGTGAACATCCCTTCTCATCATAAACATGGAGTTAATATTTGCTACTTGTTTGTACCAGAAGAGATATGGTGACTGGGAAGTTGTATCAATCAGACAAGTGAATGTTGTAGGTTGTCCTTCTACGACAATTACATCTTCTGTTGGCTGTATTACATTCTCTTCTGCTCTGCACACTGAAAAGAAAGAGAAATATATATTCACAACATATAATAATATTGTATATAAATAAAAATGAACAAATGCACAGAAAGACAAATGGACAGAGTGATGTTATACCAAAGCAGCATGCAGCCAGAACATACAGGATCAGCCAATTTCTCATGACTAGTCAGTCAGTTTGAAGTGGACAAGGTAAGGAGCAGAACAATGTTGATCTATCTATCACAGAGCTTTGACACCCTCTGTCCTACTGTTGATGCTTCATGTTGTTCTGTATTACATGCAGTAGTAGACCATGGGGAGGTGTCTGTCTGTATGGCATCCTCTGATTCAGGGGTGTGTGAGCTTTGTTAGGTTGCCCCCTTCAGGTTGACTTTCATACTACATTACCAAGCTGTGTGAATTTTGAATAGGGCCAACAATAAATAATAATATTTTTGCACTTTGTCATATTCCCAAGTGATTGTCCAACCAATATTTAAAAAACTGCCTACGGTAAGTGAAATTGAAGACAACTGACTGAAGAGTGAAGAATACATATTTCTCACAGTTCATTAAATATGAAGACAGATAAACTCTAGACCACCTGGTGATTGAACACAGCACAGGTGTGCCCACAGTTCTCTGATCTCAACTTCTGCCATTATGACATAAAATGTGGTTGCTGTTTAATTATGATTTCCACTTCATCAAAGCATTTTGGTCTGCATGTTTCTGTATGGTGTACTATGCACTTTGTATCACTGTGTATATCCCTGAGAGCACAGTAGTAGAGAGCTGTGTCTGCCAGGGTTAGCTTTGTTATCACCAGTTCAGTTGATGTCTGGGATGTTGTGGATGTATATCTCTCATCAGGGATGTGTTGACTGCTCCTTGATCTAGCACCTTTATGCAGTAGAAACTGAGGAGCTTGGTTAGGATAATGTTTGTACCAGTAAAGGGAAACATAATCGCTGGTTGTTTCATATGTACATCTCAGAGACACTGATATTCCCTCAGTGCGGGTGTACTCCTCTTTTTCAGGAGTCACACTTTCTCCAGATACCATTCCTGCAGAGGAAATAAAATAATAAAAGTGATTGAAACACATGCTTATTTTTAAGACTTTTTAGAAATCAACTAACTTATTCACATTTAAATTACTTTACTCCAACAAAATATGTTTTACTGAAAATAACATAATGTAATAATCTGATTATAAGGATGCAAGGAGTTCAAATGTTTAGGTATTGTTTACCTGTAGTCATAATCAGAATGATCAATACACTGATTGATTTCTCCATCTTCAGACTGATGTTTGGATGCATTCACTCTCCTCTGAAATATCATTCTGTGTGACACTGTGTGAGGTGTACAGCCCTGCTAATGTCACACCCACCACAGATGTAAGGCTTGCATTTTTTCTACTCTGGTGCCAAGGATACACTCGTTTTTGTAAGAGATCTGTACATCCTGTTGTCACAGTGGGCCTCAGAGCAGAGTAGTACACAACAGAGTCAGACAGCTGCAACCTCTGGATCRTCAAGGGGACAGAGCTAGATGTGAAATTCAGCCTGGAATCAAACCTCTTCTTGAACTCATCACTATTGCTCCCTTCGGAATAACGATCTCTTCTCAGGACATGCTGAATGGATCATTCAGCTACTTGATTTGGAATTTTAGAACACCTTTAGGTATAAAACGTATATAACAAGATTAATTGATAAAATATAGAATTTGCACTATACTACCAAAATCCCATAGAAACAGATGTAATAACACATTCATAAATGGCAAAAAATGAAGTGTCTGTCCTATATCTATGAGATATAAGAAAGCTCAAGAAATATATATGTTTTATTTTTCTACACATATTTAACCCCTTAAATTCTCTATTGTGTTCATTAGAATCTACCCTTTCCACAGTGGGGTCACATTAGTGGTACGCTACAAACAGAAGTTGGCACATCGACAGAGAGTCTCATCTTTCCATAGAGTGGTCATATACATTTTTTTGGCCAAACCGTTCTAACGCTACAGACATATTTGTGAGAAGATCGATTTTCAGGACGTCTCATGGTCTGACAAACACCGCTGCAGCTCGGCCACCTTCCACCGCAGATGCAGAAGACCGCCATAGGCTGATGTGGTGGATTGAGATGCATCCCATAAAAAAAACTGATATCTCTAGCTGAAAGGAATAGAAGCAAACTATGAGACTCCACTGACACATATTGACTTTCACTAGTAACTTGCCTTTGAAAATACAATGTCAAGGTTTCACCTTGTTGGGCAGAATGTTGAACACCAGATGGAACTATTGTATCATTATTATACATAGAAAAGACTTGTCACTGGACTTCATAACTGTGGATGGCAGTCTATAAGAGGAGCACAGACACAGAAGATATGTCACATAACTTAACATACGGTAGGTATGTTACTTAAGTATGTCATACAGGACTTCTGTTTCCTCCCATGGTTCTTGACAGGTTTTTGTACAGTGTGTCAGAGTTTCCTGTCACTGTGGTCTTCATGGCACAGTAGTAAACAGCAGTCTGTCACATCAGCAGAGGAGATCCATACGTTGTTCCACTTTGTCAATGGAAACTGTCAGAAGAGACCCCTTTGGTGTGATGTACAAGAGGAATTCTGGTTGGGATCTGGGATATTGGCGGAACCACTGTAGATTGTAGACAATGCCATAATATTTGCAGGAGAGATGGACATTCCTTCCCTCCTGAACAAGCTCTTCTGGAGTCTAAGGGTTTATTGAATCCCCAAAACTGTTTTCCGCAAAAATATTTGGTCAAATAACTTCTGTAACTGTACAACTGTGCAGTTGTAACTGACATTTACAAATTATGAATGTGGAATTACCATGTTTTTGTGCTGTTTGTTCACTGTACGATTAAATTAAAAGATTTCAATTCATATAATAACTCCCCTAAAAAAGCTGAAAAGAGAACAAATGAGAAGAAAAACATCTTGTAGACCTTTGAGAAACCGATAGACTGCACCGAGTGACCTGACTAACTAGCTGAACAATAACATCCCATAAGCTACATGTGGATCTTTGATTATACAGCCCCTCTTGACACCAACATGAAATGTTTTCTGTTATGGCTTTCTTTATACAGTATATGTTGTCAGGTTTTTGCACTGTGTTTATGGGTTTCCTGTCACTGTGGGCTTCAGTACACAGTAGTACAGAGCAGAGTCTGTCACTTCAGCAGAGGTGATCTCCAGATCCACATGGGTCTTATCTTCATTTAGTTTAACAGACAGGCGAGGGTGGGTCGATTCATTATGTGTCTTTAACCCTCCTTCAGTGAGTAAAAGCAGGAATTCTGGTTTTGATCTGGGGTATTGTTGGTACCACAGTAAAGTATCAGTAGTGTAGGAGCCAGTGTAGTTGCAGGATAAAGTAATACCTTCACCCTCAAATACAAGCTCTTCAGTTGTGGCTGATATTATTTCCTCCCCATAACTGCTACCTGAAATAAATAATGTTAAACATGTTTTGAATAAATCATATTGCAATTCATGCACCATAAATACTATATAGACATATGTCTGCAATCCAAAACTGCAGTGCAAAACCTATGCACTTACCAATGAACATTGAAAAAAGCTGAATTGTGTAAAACATCTTCATGGTGTCTGAGTGACTGGCTTTATGCACTGTCAAGTAAGAGTGTATCACTATTATCTCCTCAAACATATTGTAGACTACATACTGTACTGTCAAAGCACTCATTGACATTGTAGCTCCACCTCTCTACACTAAAGGTGGTTGGGTATTTGAGTTCAACTGTCTTTCTGGGTTGGATTGCTGCTAAATGTCACCTTCATGGTTTTGCTGTAGTTCTAAATAGAGATTTCAGCTCATAACTGCCCTCTATTGATATTGTCTCAAAATGTATGCTGTTGACCAAAATAAGAAGAATAAGACAATTACTGCCCTGAATCCTCTAAGGCAGTGGTTCCCAAACTGTGGGGCGAGGGGTCGGCCAGTCCGGCTTTAAACTTATTCTTGAAAGTTGTAATAGTAGAATGCACAAGGTGCAATGTCGAAATTGGGTAGTGCATCATCAGTTCCTCTTGTCATGTTAGTCATTGCATACCTTAGAGAGCTATTTATAACTTGTCAGCAATGAACAGATCAACTAGCCCATGTCAGCTAAAGTTTTTTAAATATGTTTTTTAGCCCATAGATATTGTTAATTTTTTTGTCACTCAAAAATCACATTAATTTACATGGTGTGATGTTCCACAATGCTGGAATGGGGTCACCGAGTGAAAAGGTTTGGGATCCCTTGCTACAAGGAAGCAAAACAACACCACAAATGTTCTTCATTCTGTATTTATTCAGACTAGTATCTTTGATCATGTAATATCAGAACAGGGAGATGCAGACAATATAAATTATTATTTCCTCAATAATATTTATATTAAATGTGTTTTCTTGCTTCTTTTTCAATTCATGTAGATATTCAGGAAAAATGTATGTATTAATGTACTCTAAATGATAACTGATTGATCAGAATACAATGCACTGTTCACCCCCAAGGGTCTTGACAGGTTTTTGTACAGTGTGTCTGGGTTTCCTGTCACTGTGGGCTGCAAGGCACAGTGGTACAGAGCAGAGTCTTCCAATTCAACAGAGGAGATCATCAAGTCCACACGGGTCTTCTCTTCATTCAGTCTACCAGTGTGTCGTGGAGTTGTAATGGATGTATTCCGTACAGATATGCTGATTTGTAGGATCCAAAGAAGACATTCTGGTCTGGATCCGGGGTATTGACGGTACCATTGTAGATTGTTAACATTGCCCTTGTAGTTGCAGGAGAGAGTGATGTCTGTTCCTGTGGAGGACATTGACTTCAGGCTTCACTGTATTATTGTTTCCTGCTCCATATAGTACCTGCAACAACGTAAGGTATTGTCTATTGTGTTAATGTTATTCCAAATAGAGATAACAATACGGGTTAGGTGTCCATAAAGTATGACAGAGATAGAATTGAACTTTCCAGTAAAATACCACTTAGTTTGTAATGCAATCATTCATTGAACACAAAGCAATGTTCACTGTATTCAAAATGATATTTGGTTAAGATGAGAACTCAGCACTCACCTACAAATGCAGAGAGGAGCACAGTAATATGAGTGACATCCTGACACAGACCAGATAAACCAACTGAGAGATAAGACAGTGAGAGGCTGAGTAGCTCCTCTACAAGACATCCTCATGGTGCAGGTATACCCAGCCTATACCAGTGTTTGACTATGAGGCCCTCCTCTGATAACTGGATATGTTAAACTCTTGCTCTGTGGTTGTGGTTAAGGGTTTTTAGTTCCTATTGACCTCCTCCTAGATTATTTTAGACTTAATTTATATCTGGACATGTCTAGGATTTGCTTTATTCTTGTTTGTTTGCTTTTTCAATATATCCACAATACTATACTATTGCTATACTATATATTCCATTATGCACATTTGTGTAAGACTGTCAAGCTTTATGTATGAGGTCAGGCTTAGCTGTCCTAACGTAAACATTGCAAAAATCAGAAAATTTCTGTCCAAAAATTATGCAGAAAAATTAATCCATGCTTTTGTTACTTCTAGGTTAGACTACTGCAATGCTCTACTTTCCGGCTACCCGGAATAAAGCACTAAACTAAACTAAACTAAACTAACTCAGTTAGTGCTAAATACGGCTGCTAGAATCCTGACTAGATCCAAGAAATTTGATCATATTACTCCAGTGCTAGCTTCCTACACTGGCTTCCTGTTAAGGCAAGGGCTGATTTCAATTTTTACTGTTAACCTATAAAGCGTTACATGGCTTGCTCCTACCTATCTTTCCGAGTTGGTCCTGCCGTACATACCTACACGTACGCTACCGTCACAAGACGCAGGCCCCTAATTGTCCCTAGAATTTCTAAGCAAACAGCTGGAGGCAGGGCTTTCCTCCTATAGATCTCCATTTTTATGGAATGGTCTGCCTACCATGTAGAGATGCAGACTCGGTCTCAACCTTTTAGTCTTTACTGAAAACTCATCTCTTCAGTAGGTCATATGATTGAGTGTAGTCTGGCCAGGAGTGTGTGAAGGTGAACGGAAAGGCTCTGTAGCAACGAACCGCCCTTAGCTGCCTGCCTGGCTGGCCCCTCTCTCCACTGGATTCGTGCCTCAACCCATACAGGGGCTGAGTCACTGGCTTACTGGTGCTCTTTCATGCCGTCCCTAGAGGGGTGCGTCACATGAGTGGTTGAGTCACTGACGTGATCTTCCTGTCTGGGTTGGCGCCCCCCTTGTTTGTGCTGTGGCGGAGATCTTTGTGGGCTATACTCGGCCTTGTCTTCAGGATTGTAAGTTGGTGGTTGAAGATATCCCTCTAGTGGTGCGGGGGCTGTGCTTTGGCAAAGTGGGTGGTGTTATATCCTTCCTATTTGGCCCTGTCCGGGGGTATCATCGGATGGGGCCACAGTGGTCTCCTGACTCCTCCTGGTCTCAGCCTCCAGTATTTATGCTGCAGTAGTTATGTGTCGGGGGGCTAGGGTCAGTTGGTTATATCTGGAGTACTCTCCTGTCTTAATCCGGTGTCCTGTGTGAATTTAAGTATGCTCTCTCTAATTCTCTCCTTCTCTCTTTCTTTCTCCTCTCGGAGGACCTGAGCCCTAGGACCATGCGTCAGGACTACCGGGCATGAATGACTCCTTGCTGTCCCCAGTCCAACCTGGCCTTGCTGTGTTCCAGTTTCAAACTGTTCTGCCCGCGGTTATGGAACCCTGACCTGTCCACCGGACGTGCTACCTGTCCCAGACCTGCGTTTTTCAACTCTCTAGAGACCGCAGAGCGGTAGAGATACTCTTAATGATCGGCTATGAAAAGACCAATTGACATTACTCCTGATTATTATTTGACCATGCTGGTCATTTATGAACATTTGAACATCTTGGCCATGTTCTGTTATAATCTCCACCCGGCACAGCCAGAAGAGGACTGGGCCACCCCTCATAGCCTGGTCCTCTCTAGGTTTCTTTCCTAGGTTTTGGCATTTTCTAGGGAGTTTTTTCCTAGCCGCCGTCGCGTTAACACCTGCATTGCTTGCTGTTTGGGGTTTTAGGCTGGTTTTCTGTACAGCACTTTCGAGATATTAGCTGATGTACGAAGGGCTATATAAAAAAAAAAACTTGATTTGATTTGATACAGAACAGAATATGTCACTTCAGTAGAGGAGATCTCCAGATCCACGCGGTCTGTATGAACCTGAGCTGGAAGCGAGGATTGACAAGTTTCTGGACATATCCTGGTTTCGTGATGAGAATCAGGAATTCGGTTTAGACCTGGTTTAGACCTGGTTTACTGTTAGAATTTTGTTAATAATAACTAAAACAATTTCTAGATTTAGATAAAACTATACTAAATTGAACTCTGCACGCCTAGTGAGAAGAAGATTTGTGCTGTGGTTATAAAGTAAGTAGAAAGGGTCGTTAAACTATGGTTGAACTGACCCAACTTAGCCCTGAGATGTTTAGATAAGACAGTGAGTAACTTTTAGGTCTTCCATTATCTTGAGTTGTCTGCTAAAGTGGTAATAAATTAAGTGAGCCTTCAGGAAATAGATTATATTGTGTGTCATGTGTGTGCGCCTGGGAAGTTGGAATGAACTTTTGGAACCTGTTTTATATTGGTTCAGGATGAGATTTATTCTGTAACCTATGACGTTCATATCTTGTATATAAACTGTTGTTTATGGTCAAATGGGAGCGTGCTCCGAGAAATAAATACTATTATCTAATTTTTAATAAGACTGTATCCTGTCTATTTTATGTTAACTTCTCACGAGTCACCATCCCGGTTCCGGGAGCACCCCCCCACAGTAAAAAGCTGACTAGCATAGCCTAGCATAGCGTCACAAGTAAATACTAGCCATCTAAATATTCATTAAATCACAAGTCCAAGACACCAGATGAAAGTTACAGATCTTGTGATCCAGCCATCATTTCTGATTTTTTAAAATGTTTACAGGGAAGACACAATATGTTAAATCTATTAGCTAACCACGATAGCAAAAGACACAACTTTTTTTTTCCCACCATTTTTTTCCTGCATGGGTAGCTATCACTAATTCGACTAAATAAAGATATATATAGCCACTAACCAAGAAACAACTTCATAAGATGACAGTCTGATAACATATTTTTGGTTGAGCATATGTTTTTTTAATTTAAGAGACCAACGTCAAAGTAACTAATTACTCATCTTAAAACATTTCTGAAAAATACACAAGCGTACAGCAAATGAAAGCCCAACATCTTGTGAATCAGCCAATATGGCAGATTTTTTAAGTGTTTTACAGCGAAAACACAATAAGCATTATATGAGCTTAGCACAATAGCCAGAAACACAAGCAATTTACCAGCAGCACAGCGTTAAGCTGATTCGTAAACAACCCAGAAAAGATATAATAATTTTACTAACCTTGATTATACTTCATCAGGATGACAGTCCTGTAACATCATATTACACAATTGCATATAGCGTTTGTTCGAAAATGTGCATATTTAGCAGGCACAAATCGTAGGTTATGCAAGTGTAATCAGTTAAAAAACATGGCATGCATTCTGGCCTGCGCCACTCTTGGAAAGGCACCATAATCTAATCAATAAATAATCGAAAACTTGACTAAAAAATACAGGGTTGACAGCAATTGAAAAGAATGCATTAGTTAGTAATGCAAACCGCTGTGTTAGATTTTTAAAATTAACGTTACATAGAGCAACAGTGGCGTTACAGCCAGACCAGTTGCCGCAATAATGGCCGAAAAAGTACTTTTACATTTTCCACAGAACAACAATTAACATCATAAATTATTCTTACTTAATTGAGCTTCCATCAGGAATCTTGGGCAAGTAGGTCCTTTGTCAAAAGAAATCGTTGCCTTTGTTGTTAAAAACGTCCTCTTCAACTTTCGGAATTAGCAGCTAACAATAGCTACGTCGAACAGCACAACATGTCCAAATCCTCAAAACGCCAATACTACGGAAAGTTCCGAAATAGAATATACTCGCATAAACTGATATAAATCGGTTTAAAATAACTTCGTTTATGATGCTTTCTAACACCTACATACGAAAATTAAATCACAGACGGATATTATCTTAGGCGATAACGAGAGCTTTTGAGCATTGCCATATCTGATTGTCCTCTCTTGCGTCTGTGAACGGCGTCGAAAGAACGGAAGGGGGGGGACCTTCACTCCATGCCTTTTATAAAGTCTGAGAAATACGTAAGACTCCATCCACTTCTCATTGGTTTACTGGACATCCAGGGGAGGCGGTGGTGCAGTTCATTTCGAATCCCATAGGACCAACAGACTTTTAAAAACTGATCCGAGATCAGAGCCTAGTTTTAGACCTTGGGTTCCTGTCATGATTCGCTGCAGATAAAGACTTCCGGTTTCACCCACAGACATAATTCAAACGGTTTTAGAAACTAGAGATTGTTTTCTAATTCAATAGTAATAAATAATATGCGCATTATTGCTTACAAGCAAGGAGTGAGTACGAGGCAGTTTTAATTGGGAACAGCCAAAATGTCGAAGTTGAAACCAGCACCCTCTGTATTCTCAAGAGGTTAAAAGTTCCTTACAAATCTCTAATAAATAGACAGATTGATGTTTAATATGAGTCATTAGAGGAATTATTTAATTCCCTCTAAACAATTGGTCCTTCGAGGTAGATTTTCCAAAACTTTGCCTCTGTCATCCGAAGATATTACGCCGCAAAACCGTGCACGGGCGGGTCTGGACCCGTTATTAAAGTCCCTGGCTCATGAATTGAGGTAATAAAAAACAGGGCCGGTATATACACGTGGGGAGAACAAGTATTTGAGACGACTGACGATTTTGCAGAGGTTTCCACTTTTACAAAATCATTGTACAGGTGCTGTCATTTGTATCATCAGGTACACTTCAATGTGAGAGACGGAAATTTAAAACAAAAATCCAGGAAAATCACGATTGTATGATTTTTAAGTCTTAATTTTGCTTTATATTGCATGACATAAGTATTAGACTACATCAAGAACAGCAGACTTAATATTTGGGTACATGAAACCTTTGGTTTGCAATTACGAGAGATTCATACGTTTCCTGTAGTTCTCTGACCAGCGTTGGCACACACTCGAGCAGGGATTTTGGCCCCACTCCTCCATTACCAGACCTTTGCTCCAGATCCTTCAGGTTGTCGGGGCTGTCGCTGAGGCAATACAGACTTTCAGCTCCTCCAAAGATTGTTCTATTGGGTTTCAGGTCTGAGAGAGTGGCTCGGCCACTCCAGGACCGTGAGATGCTTCTTACGGCAGCCACTCTAGTTGCCCTGGTCTGTGTGTTTTGGGTCGTTGTCTGCTGGACAGAACCCAGCCACGACCCATCTTCAATGCTCTACTGAGGAAGGAGGTGTTGGGCCAAGATCTCGCCGATACATGGCCCCATCCATCCTCCTCAATACGCGTGCAGTCGTCCTGTCCCCTTTGCAGAAAGCTTCCCCAAGAGAATGATGTTTTCCACCTCCATGCTTCACAATTTGGATGGTGTTCTTGGGGTTGTACTTCATCCTCTTCTCCTCCAAACACGGCGAGTGGAGTTTAGACCATAAAGCTCTATTTTTGTTTCATCAGACCACATGACCTTCTCCCATTCCTCCTCTTGATCATCCAGATGGTCATTGGCAAACTTCAGACGGGCCTGGACATGCCGCTGGCTTGAGCAGGGGACCTTGCGTGCGCTGCAGGATTTTAATCCATGATGGCGTAGTGTGGTTACTAATGGTTTTCTTTGAGACTGTGTCCCAGCTCTCTTCAGGTCATTGACCAGGTCATGCCGTGTAGTTCTGGGCTGATCCCTCACCTTCCTCATGATCATTGATGCCCCACGAGGTGAGATCTTGCATGGAGCCCCAGACCGAGGGTGATTGACCGTCATCTTGAACTTCTTCCATTTTCATATAATTGCGCCAACAGTGTGTTGCCTTCCCACCAAGCTGCTTGCCTATTGTCCTGTAGCCCATCCCAGCCTTGTGCAGGTCTACAATTTTATCCCTGATGTCCTTACACAGCTCTCTGGTCTTGGCCATGTGTGGAGAGGTTGGAGGGTCTGTTGATTGAGTGTGTGGACAGGTGTCTTTTATACAGGTAACGAGTTCAAACAGGTGCAGTTAATACAGGTAATGAGTGGAGAACAGGAGGGCTTCTTAAACACAAAAATCCCGTAACACTAACCTTGACAAACTTCATCAGATGACAGTCTTATAACATCAGGTTATACAATACACTTATGTTTTGTTCGAAAATTTGCATATTTTGAGCTGCAAACCGTGGTTATGCATTGTGAATATGTAGCATCGATTCAACAAATTGTCCGGAGATATTTTGGACACTCACCTAATCTGACCAAAGAACTCATCATAAACTTTACTAACAAATACATGCTGGACAGCAAATGAAAGATAAACTAGTTCTTAACTTCTTATGGCTGCAGGGCGGTGTCGGGCTCAATATGACAACAGCCCGTCCAAGTGCAGGGCGCGAAATTCAAAAGTAATTTTTTTAGAAATATTTAACTTTCACACATTAACAAGTCCAATACAGCAAATGAAAGATACACATCTTGTGAATCCAGCCAACATGTCCGATTTTTAAAATGTTTTACAGCGAAAACACCACGTATATTTATGTTAGCTCACCACCAAATAGAAAAAGCACAGACATTTTTCACAGCACAGGTAGCGTGCACAAGACCAACCTAACTAACCAAGAACCAACCAAACTAACCAAGAAACAACTTCATCAGATGACAGTCTTATAACATGTTATACAATAAATCGATGTTTTGTTCGAAAAATGTGCATATTTGAGGTATAAATCATAGTTTTACATTGCAGCTACAATCGGAAATAGCGCCGAAGCAGCTAGAACAATTACAGAGACCAAATTGAAATACCTAAATACTCATCATAAAACATTTATGAAAAATACATGGTGTACAGCAAATTAAAGAATCCAGCCAATATTTCCGATTCTTTAAGTGTTTTACAGCGAAAACACAATATAGCATTATATTAGCTTACCACAATAGCCAAAAACACAACAGCATTGATTCAAGCCAACAGTAGCGATAACGAATAAACCAGCAAAAGATATTATTTTTTTCACTAACCTTCTCAAAATCCATCAGATGACAGTCCTATAACATCATATTACACAAAACATATATTGTTTGTTCGAAAATGTGCATATTTAGCGGCACAAATCGTGGTTATACAATGTGAATACTAGGCAAAATGCAATAACAATGTCCGGAGAAATCTTGGAGAGGCACCTAATCTAATCAAATAACTATTCATAAACGTTACTAAAAAATACATGTTGGACAGCAAATTAAAGATAGCTTAGTTCTTAATGCAATCGCCGTGTTAGAATTCTAAAAATAACTTCATTACGACATGCAGCTTACGTTATGGCGAGAGAGCACCCAAAATCTGGGCGCAAACTAATAGTACACATGTTCGACAGATATATGAAATAACATCATAAATGGGTCCTTCTTTTGATGATCTTCCATCAGAATGTTGTACAAGGGGTCCTTTGTCGGGAACAATCGTTGTTTGGTTTAAGAATGGCATTTTTCCCTCTTGAATTAGCAAGCACACTAGCCAAGTGGCGCGAATCTCTCCTTCCTGAACAAACGCAGAGAACGCAACACGCCTAACCTCCCGAAAAAACTTCAATAATATGATAAAAATATATTGAGAAAACATACTTTACGATGATATTGTCACATTTATCAAATAAAATCAAAGCCGGAGATAGTAGCCGTCTATAACGACAGCTTTTCAGAAGGCAATACCCGGTTCCTTCTCGCGCCTTCCAGAAACAGGAAATTGGTGTCACGTCATGCCAAGAAGCTCTTATTCGACCTCAGATCAAGATATACACTCCATTTCTTCTCTCACTGCCTGTTGACATCTAGTGGAAGGCGTATGAAGTGCATGTATACTAATACATATCAAGCAAATGAATAGGGATGCCCTGGAACAGAGCATCGTTTTCAGATTTTCCACTTCCTGTCAGGAAGTTTGCTGCAAAATGAGTTCTGTTTTACTCACAGATATAATTCAAACGGTTTTAGAAACTAGAGAGTGTTTTCTATCCAATAGTAATTAATAATATGCATATTGTACGAGCAAGAATTGAGTACGAGGCCGTTTGAAATGGGCACCTTTCATCCAAGTTACTCAATACTGCCCCTGCAGCCCAAAGAAGTTAATGCAACCGCCGTGTTAGATTTTTAAAAATAACTTTACCATAACAAACAGCTTACGTTATAGCGAGACAGCGCCCGCAAAAGGGTGGAAAATAGGACTAAAAATTTTCCACAGAAATACGAAATAACATCATAAATTGTTCCTACTTTTGCTGAGCTTCCATCAGAATCTTGTACAAGGAGTCCTTTGTCCAGAATAAATTGTTGTTTGGTTTTAGAAGGTCCTTCTCTCCTGTCGAATTAGCAACCTTAGCTAGCCATTTCCACATTCACACAACTCTCATATTACAGTCACACAATGCTATTCCCAAACATATCTAATCAGTTAGTTGTTTTTCGACAATATTTGAACCTGCAGGAATATTCTCTAACTCCTAGGATAATGCATGTCATACATTTACATCTTTCAATACTTCAAAAGGTTTAAAACAATTACAGGCACACCTTACTTGTCACGTTCTGACCTTTATTTTCCTTTGTTTTTGTCTTTAGTTAGTATGGTCAGGGCGTGAGTTGGGGTGGGCAGGCTATGTTATGTGTTTCTATGTTGAGGTTTGTCATTTGGCCTGATATGGTTCTCAATCAGAGGCAGGTGTTTTGCATTGTCTCTGATTGGGAACCATATTAAGGTAGCCTGTTTTCACTGTTGGTTTGTGGGTGATTGTTCCTGTTCGTGTGTTCCTGGTTTGTCTGTGTTCACTAGTTCGGGACTGTAGCTTCATTGGTTTTTCGTATGTTTATTGTTTTTGTTCATAATTGAGAAGTATTCTAAATATGGATACGCACCACGCTGCGCTTTGGTCCTCCTCTCCTTCCACCGACGAAAGACGTTATATTGTAAACGGTCTTAACTTAACAGATTCTAGATGTTTTAATGTTAAATGGCCAAAACTAGTTCACACAGATTCTTGATATTTAACGCTAAATGACCAAACCCAGGACATACCTGGCTAGCACATTTAAAATAATTGGAATTCACCCCTTCTGAGGGTCTCATAGATGGTCACACAGACACTTTTCAGAATGAGGTCCTTCTTCCAATAGGGTTTCACCAGATACCATGCTTCACACAGAAACCACAGTCACCCTGGCCCCTCACCCCTACAGACCACACCAATCCCCACCGTGATCAATTCAGTGTCAGGACGGCTCTAGGTCGCCCGCAACCGACCAATGATAGGTGTCTTTGAGTCGACTGACTCTCAGATCATCCTCCACTGACTCAGCCCTGTTACGCCTCCAAGGTGCCCCCCTCACACAGGAATACACACTCAGAGCCTACGTAACAGAGGCTTTTCTAAAAACCTGACTTTGCGTTTTTCAATCACCTCTCTCTTTTTTTAACTAAGTTTGAGATGTGGTATCCACTCGGCTCACTGCCTCTCAGATCAAAGGTGGGTCCATCTGCTTCGTTCCCAAAGTGTGGTCTCCCTGAGATCCCAAGTTTGAGGGATTCCTCGTGCACGGTTTACCCAGGTCGTCAGGAGCGGTCACCAAGTGAAGATTCACATCACCATCCAAGTCGCCAAATGTGGGGATTAATTTCTTTACTATCAAATGAGGAGAGACAAACGTATTACACAAGTCAGAGTTATACTTAAGCTAAATCTTTAATCACTTATTGATTGGATGCAAATTGGATGCAGTCTATCACAGTGCCATCCGTTTTGTCACCAAAGCCCAATATACTACCCACCACTGCGACCTGTATGCTCTCGTTGGCTGGTCCTCGCTACATATTCGTCACCAAACCCACTGGCTCCAGGTCATCTATAAGTCTTTGCTAGGTAAAGCTCCGCCTTATCTCAGCTCACTGGTCACCATAGCAACTCCAGCAGGAATATTTCACTGGTCAACCCAAAGCCAACACCTCGTTTGGCACCTTTCCTTCCAGTTCTCTGCTGCCAATGCTGGAACGAATTGCAAAAATCACTGAAGTTGGAGACATATCTCCCTCACTAACTTTAAACATCAGCTATCTGAGCAGCTAACCAATCGCTGCAGCTGTACACAGCCCATCTCTAAATAGCCCATCCACAACTACCTACCTCATCCCATATTTGTTTAGTTTTTATGCTCTTTTGCACCACAAGTACTTCTACTTGCACATTCTCATCTGCACATATATCACTCCAGTGTAAATTGCTAAATTGTTATTACTTTGCCACTATTGGCCTATTTATTGCCTTACCTCCTTACTTCATTTGCACACACTATACAGATTTTTCTATTGTGTTATTGACTGTACGTTTGTTTTCCCATGTGCAACTCTGTGTTGTTTTTTGTCGCACTGCTTTGCTTTATCTGGCCAGGTCGCAGTTGTAAATGAGAACTTGTTCTCAACTGGCCTATCTGGTTAAATAAAGATGAAATATAAAAAAATATATATATATTAATAAGGGAGCAGGTCAATACAACGCACAACAATTAAAGTAAATCGATTGAGTGGTCTATTTCTATTGATGGCTGGTCGACAAATCACGCTCAGATGATTCGTTGAGAGCCCCGAGACAAAAGTACAAAGGTATTTTATAGCCAAGATACACCCTTTCAACCTACATGACGAACAACAGATGTATAGAATGGGTCACAATGTTAAGATTTGTATGCAGATACCTATAATTCACAGCAGACAGTGTCAAGACATTGTGTAGAGACCAGTGTTTGGCCCCCAACTCCATACTGGAGCCATGTCTCCCTGGTACCGTATAGACCAGAACCATTAACTCATGCTCTGGAATGCGATCTCTTTAGGTTTTATCACGGAAAAGACATCGTAAATCTCCTGTCAGTGTTATCTCCCAGAGGCCCATCCTCAGTAGAACACACCACACAATAGTTATAATTCATTCTCAAGCAAGCCAGCAGCATACCACCCTGCATACCACTACTGGCTTGCTTCTGAAGCTAAGCAGGGTTGGTCCTGGTCAGTCCCTGGATGGGAGACCAGATGCTGCTGGAAGTGGTGTTGGAGGGCCAGTAGGAGGCACTCTTTCCTCTGGTCTAAAATTATCCCAATGCCCCAGGGCAGTGATTGGGGACACTGCCCTGTGTAGGGTGCTGTCTTTCGGGATGGACGTTAAATGGGTGTCCTGACTCTCTGAGGTCATTAAAGATCCATGGCCCTTATCGTAAGAGTAGGGGTGTTAACCCCGGTGTCCTGGCTAAATTCCCAATCTGGCCCTCAAACCATCATGGTCACCTAATAATCCCCAGTTTACAATTGGCTCATTCATCCCCCTCCTCTCCCCTGTAACTATTCCCCAGGCCGTTGCTGCAAATGAGAACGTGTTCTCAGTCAACTTACCTGGTAAAATAACGGTAAATAAATAAAATAAATAATAATCCTCTATTCTGTTGCATAAAACAACCATTTGATGCAGTAAATGTATTATAACATCATTTTTCAATTTTCCACCATATGAGTCCGCCAGATCAGATACAGTAGGGATGACCAGGGATGTTCTCTTGATAAGTTTGTGCATTTCACCATTTTACTGTCTTGCTAAGCATTCAAAATGTAACAAGTACTTTTGGGTGTCATGGAAAATGTATGGAGTAGAAAGTACATTATTTCTTTAGGAATGTAGTGGAGTAAAAGTCAAAGTTGTCAAAAATATAAATAGTAAGGTAAAGTACGGATACCCCCCAAAAATACTTAAGTAGTACTTTACACCACTGGTCAGTACTATTCTTTCTTGATTAGAGTGAGGTCCTCACAACTGACACCTGAATATTGCTTACCAATAAATATAGTCAGGAACAACAGTGAATCCAGCAACACCATCTTAGATAAACAGAGACAAACTGACAGAAAGATTTCAGCAGTCTCTGAAAGTTTCCTCCTGTTTTTATGTTTCTATACTGTTGTTCAGCCCTTCCTTTACCATAAGTCCCTCCCATTGACATACAGTAGGTATGTTACATATGTATGTCATACAGGATATCTGTTTCCTCCCATGGTTCTTGACAGGTTTCTGAGTTTCCTGTCACTGTGGTCTTCATGGCACAGTAGTAAAGAACAGAATATTTTACTTCAGCAGAGGAGATCTTCAATTTAACCTAACAGACTACCAGGCGACCAATTCTCTTGTAAGTCTATATCTATTATCCATAGAAGGAATAGTGGCATTTTCCTAGCACTGGTTTGATGATACCAGTAGAATCTATTTCCAGTTGTAGAAGTTGAGGAGTAGTTGTCGGACACAGTGACAGTGGTTCCCTCCAAGCCAAGCACTTCATTTCTTAATAAAGGAGCAATAGCATTCTCAAAAAAGTAATCTGTTTTTTTAAGTACTTGTAATGCTTATGTTAATGAAAAGAAAATGTAATATAAAACATCATAAAAAAAAAAAACATCATTTTCAGGTGTCACTTACTGTACCTAGAAATGTGCATAGCAGTAGCGCTGTATTCAGAAACATCATATTTGCTGTCTTTGAATATTTACTTTTCTGTTGCCTAGATATATCTTAGTTTATTTCTGCTTCCTGTAGCTCCTCCCCTTCTCTGGGATATTGGGGATACCACTGTAGATTGTAGACAGTGCCATCATGTTTGCAGGAGAGATGGACATTCCTTCCCTCCAGAACAAGCTCTGTAGTAGTAGCAGGGTTTATTTAATCACCAAAACTGTTTCCTGCAAAACAAGTAACAGTAAAAAGTGTAGTTGTAACTGACGTTTAACAATACAGATATGCATCTGTTGGTCACAGATACCATAAAAATAATTGGCCTCACAATGGGCCTCAGGATCTTGTCATGGTATTTATGTGCATTAAAATTGCCTTCGATAAAATGCACTTGTGTTTGTTGTAAGTAGCTTATGCCTGCCCATACCATAACCCCACCGCCAGCATGGGGAACTCTTTTCACAACATTGAAATCAGCAAACTGCTCGCCCAAACAACAGCATACACGTGGTCTCTGGTTGTGAGGCCTGTTGGACGTACTGCCAAATTCTCGGCTTATGGTAAAGAAATGAACATTCAATTCCCTGGCAACAGCTATGGTTGACATTCCAGCAGTAAGCATGCCAATTGCACACTCCCTCAAAACTTCTGTGGCATTGTGTTGTGTGACAAAATTGCATATTTTAGAGTAGCCTTGTATTGTCCCCAGCACAAGGTGCACATGTGTAATGGTTATGCTGTTTAATCAGCTTCTTGATATGACACACCTGTCAGGTGGATGGATTATCTTGGCAAAGGAGAAATGCTCCCTGAAAGGGATGTAAAATATGTTATTCATTCACTGTATGAAAAAATTCACAGATGAGAGCAAGGATTTCAATCCATATAATAACTCACTATTTGCTGAACAATAACATCCATAAGCTATGTGTGGATCTTTGATTTTACAGTGCCTCCTCTTGACTCCAACTTGAAATGTTTTCTGTTCTGGCTCTCTTTCTACAGTATATATTGTCAGGTTTTTGTACAGTATTTCTGGGTTTCCTTTCACTGTGGACCTCAGAGCACAGTAATACAGAGCAGAGTCTGTCACTTCAGCAGATGAGATCTCCAGATCCACACGTTTGGATTTTTTGTCATGATTTAGAGTAAAACCTGGAGTTTTTGCAATCATATGTTCCATAACCAGTAACTGTGGTGGTGATTTGGGATATTGTCGATACCATTGAAGAGTGTCACCAGCGGTGTAGTTACAAGAGAGTGTAACTCTGTTTGTGTCCAAAGCCAGCACTGCATCAGTATAGGGTGCAATTACCTCCTCAGAATTGAAACCTGTAAAAAGTAATACCGTAAAGATTGATAAGATTGATATTATATTATTTTCTTGGATAGTGTTTGTTTAATTGTTTATATATGTATATATATATACATACATAATATACAATAAAAAACATATTGTACAACAAATGCTGTCTCTTACCTTTAATTGTTGTTAACAGTAAAATTGAAAAAAGTAACATAATGGTCTTTGTAAGAGAGACAAACTGACAGTAAAGGCGGCAAATCAGACTGATCCCTGTTCTTTCCAAGAGTGTTCTACTGTTGTTGCTGTTGCTATGGTTGTTGCTGCTCCTCCTCCTGCTTAGATCGATTTTATTAATGTAGGTAGAATAATGTCTTATCACAAGGATTCATAATCTAATATTTAGTTTTCGCTCCCCCAACTGACAATATTAAAACAATTAAATGTTATTTGTACATTTGAAAACATTTACCACAAATGACTTATGTACTACAGACTCCACTTGATGGCGATGCTGTCAAACAGTAGACAGCCGGTGCTTCTTAAACCACAAACAGACAAGTATGTATTCTGCTGATTGCTGAGTCAGTGAGTTGTCACAGCACAGCCATACATAAACAGGTTTTTGTACAGTGTTTCTGGGTACCCTCTCACTGTCACTCTGGGCTCCACAGCACAATAGTACAGAGACAAGTCTGTCACTTCAGCAGAAGAGCTACCCAGATCCGCACGGGTCTTTTCATCATTTAGATTCACTGACAGTGGAGGATCCAGACCTGGAGCCTGTGACGGAGACCCAAAACCATGCAGGATCTGAGGAAGTATTGCTCGCCTGAGGTAGAGTAACGCATGATAAGCTGTAGACCACACTATCTACCAAGAGAGTTTTCATCTATATTTTTCTTAGCTGTTTATTTAGGACCACAAACCGACTTTGGCTCTAAGACCACACTCTAAGACCACACTCTAAGACCACACTCACACCATACGGCCATGAGCAAACAAGAAAATGCTAATCCTGAAGCGGCGCTCCATGTGGCTGGGAACTTTAATGCAGTTAAAGTTACATCCGTTTTACGTCATTTCTACCAGCATGTCACATGTGCAAACAGAGGTAAAAAAAACTCTAGACCACCTTTACTCCACACACAGAGATGCGTACAAAGCTCTCCCTCRCTCTCCCTTGCTCTCCATTTGGAAAATCTGACCATAATTCTATCCTCCTGATTCCTGCTTAAAAGAAAAATCTAAAGYAGGAAGTACCAGTRACTCGCTCAACACGGAACCGGTCRGATGACGCGGAAGCTACGCTACAGGACTGTTTTGCTAGCACAGACTGGAATATGTTTCGCGATTCATCAAATGGCATTGAGGAGTATACCACCTCAGTCACCGGCTTCATTATTAAGTGCATCGACGAAGTCGTCCCCACAGTGACCGTGCGTACATATCCCAACCAGAAGCCATGGATTACTGGCAACATCCGCATCGAGCTAAAGGCTAGAGCTGCCGCTTTCAAGTAGCGCGACACTAATCCGGACGCTTATAAGATATCCCGTTATGCGCTTAGACAAACCATCAAACAGGCAAAGCG
>NW_019945899.1:0-1975 GCF_002910315.2 Salvelinus sp. IW2-2015 | reverse complement strand
CATGCAGCCAGAACATGCAGGATCAGCCAATTTCTCATGACTAGTCAGTCAGTTTGAAGTGGAMAAGGTAAGGAGCAGAACAATGTTGATCTATCTATCACAGAGCTTTGACAYCCTCTGTCCTACTGTTGATGCTTCATGTTGTTCTGTATTACATGCAATAGTAGACCATGGGGAGGTGTCTGTCTGTTTGGCATCTTCTGATTCAGGGGTGTTTGTGCTTTGTTAGGTTGCCCCCTTCAGSTTGACTTTCATACTACACCACCAAGCCAGTCAGAATTGTGAATAGGAGTCACTACGAACAATAATATTGTTGCACTTTGTCATATTCCCAGGTTATTATCCAACCAATATCAACATAACTGTCTAAGTGGAATTGAATATTAATTATTGAATGGTGAAGAATACATATTTCTCACAGTGCATTGAATATGAAGACAGATAAACTCTAGACCACCTGGTGATTGAACACAGCACAAGTGTGACCACAGTTCTCTGATCTCAACTTCTGCCATCATGACATAAAATGTGGTTGATGTTTAAATATGATTTCCACTTCAACAAAGCATTTTGGTCTGCAGGTTTTTGTACAGGGTCTTATACACACTGTATCACTGGGTATATCTCTGAGAGCACAGTAGTAGAGAGCTGTGTCTGCCAGGGTTAGGCTTGTTATGACCAGTTCAGTTGATGTCGGGGACGTTGTGGATGTATATCTCTCATCAGGGATGTGTTCATCAGAGCTCCATGATTTGGCACCTTTATACAGTAGAAACTGAGGAGCCTGGTTAGGATAATGCCGGTACCAGTAAAGGGAAACATAATCTCTGTTTGTTTCATATTTACAGTTCAGAGACACTGATAATCCCTCAGTGCGGTTGTACTCCTTTTTTTCAGGAGTCACACTGTCTCCAGATACCATTCCTGCAGAGGAAAAATACATAATAAATCTGATTGAAAACATATTTAAATTACTTTACTTCATCAAAATATGTTTTACTACCAATACCATAATTGAATAATCCAATTATAAGGATGCAAGGAGTTCAAATGTTTAGGTGTTGTTAACCTGTAGTGATAATCAGAATGATCAATACACTGGTTGATTTCTCCATCTTCAGACTGATGTTTGGATGCATTCACTCTCCTCTGAAATGCTCTTCTGTGTGTCTCTGTGTGAGGTGTACAGCCCTGCTAACATCACACCCACCACAGAAGGCTTGCATTTTTTCTACATTAGTGCCAAGGATACAGTCGTTGGCAGGGGGGCTGTATATCCTGTTGTCACAGTGGGCCTCAGAGCACAGTAGTACACAGCAGAATCAGACTGCTGCAACCTCTGGATACTGTAGTCAAGGAGACAGAGCTAGAAGTGAAATTCAGCCTGGAATCAAACCTCTTCTTAAACGCATTACTATTGCTCCCTTCTGAATAACGATCTCTTCTCAGGACATACTGAGGAGAGTCTCTAGTTAACTGGATGTACCAGAATATATCAGGAGATGTACTACTGGTAATAGTGTAGTTACAGCTGAGTGTTACTAGTCTTCCTTCAAGGGCAGTAACATGTCCACTCTGCTGGTCAACATCCTCTTCACCTTTGCAATCAGAAAAAATTATATTTTTTGGTTTTATAATACATAATAGGCTAAGGTTCAGAGAATGAGAATGTAGAAAGGAGAAGCACTATACCGTACCAAAATAGCATGCAGCCAGGATAAGTAAAGTATTCCTAAACCAATATGCCATTATGATTCATGTGTAGAGGAAGAATAGACTGTTATAGACATTATGTTCCATCCACTGTAGCTGAGAAATCTCATAATTGTGGGGCTCTGCAGTAGGGGGGAGCTTATTGTATATTCCATTATTACATGTTTTACTTCAAGAGGGATTCCTTGTTAACTTTGATATGATAGTATATTTGGAAGCATGAAATGTTCATTTTACAGAATGTTATTTTCTTCTCTGAGTC
>NW_019945898.1:66773-69040 GCF_002910315.2 Salvelinus sp. IW2-2015 | reverse complement strand
CTCTGTGATGTGTTTCTCTGTGATGTGTTGCTCTGTGATGTGTTTCTCTGTGATGTGTTGCTCTGTGATGTGTTGCTCTGTGATGTGTTTCTCTGTGATGTGTTGCTCTGTGATGTGTTTCTCTGTGATGTGTTGCTCTGTGATGTGTTTCTCTATACCAGGGTTCCTCAACTGGCGGCCCACCGGCCAAATCTGTCCCGACAGCAATATTATTTGGCCACCCAAAGCCCCTCAAATGAATTATGAATATTTTTGTTACTAAGAAATCTTGGACCTGATATGCAAAAAGTCCCAATTGCAATGTCCCAAGAAGGAAGTGACCCTACCTAAATATTGCAAAAGTTACATTTTAGCTTCCTTCCTGAGGAGAGAGAATGCAGGAGACGGTTGACTAATAAAGCAGGCCAGCGAACCATTCTGCTGAAACGGAAAGCTGAAACCGCAGCGCAATCAATAGGAACAGCTGCTGCTGAACATATAGCTCACTTGTTATGCAACAGATGGAGAAAAACTACACCAGTCGAGTAATTTCAACAATAAAATGTATTTTAATTTGGCTTTACAAGCAACAAGAGGGCTTAATTGGAGTCTATAGGCCCATATAAAATAGCCAACCTCAGCCAGTTAAGTTATCTTTCACAAGAAAAACAAATGACCTAATAAAAATATTTATTTATTAGGTCTACTTACAATTGCATCTGTCCAAAAAGGTAGCATCCTACATAAAACAATAATTTAAAGAAAAAAAGGCAATGTCTTTGTCTGAATGTCTATATCCCTGTATCGGGAGTCTCGGGATAACTTGCTCCTGTGACGACAAAACAAACAGAACATACTGTCAGCATGAGACCTAAAATAGCCATGGATAAGCACTAATAATCACAATAACAACAATAATAATAATAACTATAACAATAATGTTAGCAGCCTATATGACCATTTATTAAATACTAAGTTACTTAATGGGAAAAGTTGCATTTCCCCTCGGACATTTCCAAACCCGACAATCTTGTGGATGTCGGGTTTGACGGATGTGATTTTGATGTGCATAAGTATCCTCAATCTGGTTCCTGTCGTGAGTCTTGATTACGTTCATAGAGAAAAATGAGGACTCGCAGGTGTAAGTCGATCCAAACATTGTTAGCCGATAAAAAGGCAAGTTTCAAATCTGGTGGAGAAGTTGTCCCTCAGCTGCTTTCATGAAGTCTTTCATCATCTCTGTGACAATACTGACACACACGGACACGCACGGACACGCACGGACACGCACGGACACGCACGGACACGCACGGACACGCCTGGTCCTTCTGCCTGTCGTTTCTTCAGCGTGCTGAAGAGCTGTAGCCTTCTAGAGGACAAGTCCAAATCCGAACAACTCAAGCTTCCTAGTAAAATACCTTTTTTCCATCATGTCCACAACGGTTTTCCCTCTTCCTTGTAACTGCACATTTAACCCATTTAAAGTAACAGAAAATGTCAACTTAAAAAAGTTACATCAATTTTCCAGAACAGGAAGGTGGTTAACTGCTGCCCTCATTTTGCTTCCTTCTGACAGAATCCACAACCTGGTCACAGAATCTCTCTGGAGCTTTTCCTTTACTCAGCCCAGCGCACGTTGTTGTGAAGCAGGAGATCATCCACGGTGGCCTCCTCTAATTCTGTCACAAGCTTGTGTGGGGGGGAAAAACGCACGCCATTCATTAGCGAGGCGTTCTTCAACCTGCTGACCAGACCCCTGTGTCTGCCCACCATAGCAGGAGCCCCGTCTGTGACCACAAAGCCATGCTGCGGAAACAATTCTTCCAGCTTTGTGAATAGGATGTCCCCGACGGTGTGTCCTTCCAGGGGAACGTCCCCGACGGTGTGTCCTTCCAGGGGAACGTCCCTGGTGGTGTGTCCTTCCAGGGGAACGTCCCCGAGGCAAGAATTCATGCGACACGTTTGTAGCTGTAGCTTAAGACGCCTAATTTTCTGCGTCGGCCTCTGTTGGCGTGAAGGCCGCTGTCGGGGCGTGAGCCTACTGTCGAATGGGGCGTCAAGGCCTACTGTCTGGCGGCTGGAATCGGCCTCTTCATTGAGGGGGGAAGGCCTCTGTCTGGGGGTGCAAAGGCCTATTTGGGCGTAGAGCTCTGATCTGGGGCGTGGAAGCGCTTCTGGGGCAGGAAGGGCCTCTTGTTTGGGGCAGTGGAAAGGCCTCTGCTGGGCTTGAAGTCGTCTGGGCGTGAAGGCCTCGTGATGCTCTGGGCTGAAAGGCTCTTCTGGGCTTG
>NW_019945898.1:62207-63703 GCF_002910315.2 Salvelinus sp. IW2-2015 | reverse complement strand
TAAGAATGTGTCCTTCCAGAAAATACTGTGAAAATTCGTGCACGCAAACAACAAAATGCAAATTAATTACTTAAAATCAGGTCAGGATGCTGTGTACCTTCTTTCGTGGATTTTTGTTTTAGATGTCCGTGGCGAACGCCTCACCAGCTGAGAAGCGGTTGTACCTATGATAAAAATACCATAGACCTCTACAGGCTTGTAAGTAGAAAACCTGCAAAATCGCGCAGTGTGTTAGTGAAGGCCTCTGTCTGGGGCGTGAAGGCCTCTGTCTGGGGCGTGAAGGCCTCTGTCTGGGGCAGGAAGGCCTCTGTCTGGGGCAGGAAGGCCTCTGTCTGGGGCGTGAAGACCTCTTTCTGGGGCAGGAAGGCCTCTGTCTGGGGCGTGAAGGCCTCTGTCTGGGGCGTGAAGACCTCTTTGAAAGTACCACGCTTAGATTCATTATGCTGTCTGAGTTGAATTCTTTGCAAACAGCAACATTCTCATTGCAAATAAGACACACTGGCTTGGCATTGGAGGAAGATGGTGAGATGAATGCATATATCTCTGGACATTCTTCCTTGGAACTTCCATTTTCATTTTCCACTTTTCTTTTGATACTTTGAAAGCGAAATGTTCTCTTGCTGTCAAGCTAATTGTTCTGAACGGATCTTGACGTTAACAAAGTAGTGGAGACTACAGTAGGCCAAGTGGACCTGTTTTTACCCACCAATCAACGCACAGAGTAAGAAACCAAAACATTCTAATGGAATAGAGATATTGGTGATTTCATTAACTTAAATCAGATATCAATTATTTTATTGTCACTGAATGTATTATGTACTAATCAAATGTGTTAAAAATGTTGTTCAGTTCGTACTATAGGCCTATTCATTATTATTATTACTAACAAATTACCCCCTCAGCCTGTCCCTCAGCCTGTCCCTCAACCTGTCCCTCAGCCTACTACCCCTGCAGCATGTCCCTCAGCCTACTACCCCTGCAGTCTGTCCCTCAGCCTGTCCCTCAGCCTACTACCCAAACAGCATATCCCTCAGCCTACACAGCAGGATATATTGGTACGGTTTGCAAGCCCTCGGCTTCATCAACACCCGTGCCAATATATCCTCCAAAACACCGGCTTCTCTGGCATTATTACTTAAGTAGAGCTAACTAGCAACAGCAGCAGAKAAACAACAATGGTTGACATGGCAACTGTGCAGCAGCAGAAAAACAGAGCAGCAGCAGAGATCATGAGAATAAAATAAGTCCCCAATCAATACTTTAAATTGCCCAAATGGCACCAGAACATGACATGTACTTAGAGTTGTGTTCCAGCAATATGGTGCATTAAAACTAAAAGCAGATTTACCAAGCTGGGTGGAAACCCTAGGAACCTAAAGAGTTAACCAATCCTGTGACTGTGCTAGGAACATCAAGAGTTAACCAATCCTGTGACTGGGCTAGGAACATCAAGAGTTAACCAATCCTGTGACTGGGCTAGGAACATCAAGAGTTAA
>NW_019945898.1:52424-60509 GCF_002910315.2 Salvelinus sp. IW2-2015 | reverse complement strand
GAGTTAACAATCCTGTGACTGGGTTAGGAACATCAAGAGTTAACCAATCTGTGACTGGGTTGGAACATCAAGAGTTAACCAATCCTGTGACTGGGCTTAGGAACATCAAGAGTTAACCAATCCTGTGACGGGTTAGGCAACATCAAGAGTTAACCAATCCTGTGACTGGGTTAGGAAACATCAAGAGTTAACCAATCCTGTGACTGGGCTAGGCAAACATCAAGAGTTAACCAATCCCTGTGACTGGGTTAGGAACATCAAGAGTTAACGGCAATCCTGTGACTGGGTTAGGAACCAAGAGTTAACCAATCCTGTGACTGGCGTTAGGAACATCAAGAGTTAACCAATCCTGTGACTGGGTTAGGAACATAAGAGTTAACCAATCCTGTGACTGGGTTAGGAACATCAAGAGTTAACAAATCCTGTTGACTGGGCTAGGAACATCAAGAGTTAACCAATCCTGTGACTGGGTTAGGCAACATCAAGAGTTAACCAATCCTGTGACTGGGATAGGAACATCAAGAGTTACACCAATCCGTGACTGGGTAGGCAACATCAAGAGTTAACCAATCCTGTGACTGGGCTAGGAACATCAAGAGTTAACCAATCCTGTGGCTGGGCTAGGCAACATCAAGAGTTAACCAATCCTGTGACTGGTAGGCTACGGAACATCAAGAGTTAAGCCAATCCTGTGACTGGGCTAGGCAACATCAAGAGTTAACCAATCCTGTGACTGGGCTAGGCACATCAAGAGTTAACCAATCCTGTGACTGGGCTAGGCAACATCAAGAGTTAACCAATCCTGTGACTGGGCTAGGAACATCAAGAGTTACACAATCCTGTGACTGGGCTAGGAACATCAAGAGTTAACCAATCCTGTGACTGGGTTAGTTAACATCAAGAGTTAACCAATCCTGTGACTGGGTTTGGACATCAAGAGTTAACCAATCTGTGACTGGGTTAGGAACATCAAGAGTTAACCAATCCTGTGACTGGGTAGGCACATCAAGAGTTAACCAATCCTGTGACTGGGCTAGGAAAATCAAGAGTTAACCAATCCTGTGGCTGGGCTAGGCAACATCAAGAGTTAACCAATCTTGTGATGGGGTTAGGAAATAAGAGTTAACCAATCCTGTGACTGGGCTAAGGAACATCAAGAGTTAACCAATCCTGTGACTGGGCTTAAGGCAACATCAAGAGTTAACCAATCCTGTGGCTGGCTAGGCAACATCAAGAGTTAACCAATCCTGTGACTGGGTTAGGAACATCAAGAGTTAACCAATCCTGTGACTGGCCTAGGAACATCAAGAGTTAACCAATCCTGTGACTGGGCTAGGAACATCAAGAGTTAACCAATCCTGTGACTGGGTAGGCAACATCAAGAGTTAACCAATCCTGTGACTGGGCTAGGAACATCAAGAGTTAACCAATCCTGTGACTGGGCTAGGCACAATCAATGAGTTAACAATCCTGTGACTGGGCTAGGAACATCAAGAGTTAACCAATCCTGTGACTGGGCTAGGAACATCAAGAGTTAACCAATCCTGTGACTGGGCTAGGCAACATCAAGAGTTAACCAATCCTGTGATGGGCTAGGAACATCAAAGAGTTAACAGCGATTATTCACCTCGACTGGACAAAGATTTTTTCTTTAGCGAGCCCGACACAAAGTATAGACTGCTTTCTCGGAACGGGCCCAGATCCCTGTCATTTGCGTGAGGAAAAGAATGGCGAAAAGGGGGCGGACACTGAAAATATTTGGCATGGGTCCCCAGATCCTCAAAAGTTCTACAACCTGCACCATCAAGAGCATCCTGACCGGTAGCATCACCGCCTGGTATGCAATTGCTCAGCATCTGACGCAAGGCACACAGGAGGGTAGTACGTAGGGCCAGTACATCACTGGGGCCAAGCTTCCTGACATCCAGGACCTCTATACCAGGTGGTGTCAGAGGAACCCTAAAAATGTCCAAAGACTCCAGTCACCCAAGTCATGAACTGTTCTCTCTGCTCACACGGCAAGCGGTACCGGAGCGACAAGTGCAGGTCCAAAAGGCTCCTTAATATAAGCTTCTACCCCTCCAAGCTATAAGACTGTTTAACAACTAATCAACATGGCAACCAGGACTATTTACATTGACACCCCCCCCCCCCCCCCCCCCCTCCTCCATTTGTTTTTACACTGCTGCTACTCGCTGGTTATTGTCTATGCATCAGTAACTTTACCCCCCACCTACATGAACAATTACCACGACGACCTGTCCCAGCACAGTACTCGACACGTACACTGTATATGCTCCCAGGCGACCCGTAACACCTGTATATAGCCTCCACGTGACTCGGTACCGTAACACACCCTGTATATAGCCTCCACAGTGACTCGGTACCGTAACCGTCCTGTCAAACACCCTGTATACACCCTCCCACAGTAGACTCGGAACTGTAACACCTGTATATAGCCTCCACAGTGACTCTGTACCGTAACACCCTGTATATAGCCTCCACAGTGACTCTGTACCGTAACACCCCTGTATATACCCTCCCACAGTGACTCGGTACCGTAACCCCTGTATATAGCCTCCACAGTGACTCTGTACCGTAACACCCTGTATATACCCTCCCACAGTGACTCGGGGTACCGTAACACCCTGTATATAGCCTCTCACGGTGACTCTGTACCGTAACACCCTGTATATAGCCTCCACAGTGACTCGTACCGTAACACCTCGTATGCCTCCCAGTGACTCTGTACCGTACACCTGTATATAGTCTCCACAGTGACTCGTACCGTATACCTGTATATAGCCTCCACACGTGACTCTGTACCGTAACACCCTGTATATAGTCTCCACAGTGACTCTGTAACCGTAACACCCTGTATATAGTCTCCACAGTGACTCGGTACCGTAACACCCTTATATAGTCTCCACAGTGAATCGGTACCGTAACACCTGTATATAGCCTCCACAGTGACTCGGTACCTCCGTACACCTGTATATAGTCTCCACAGTGACTCGGTACCCAATAGCCTCGTTATTATTTTATTGTGTTACTTTATATTTTTCTAAACTCTTTCTTGAAATGCATTGTTGGTTAGGGGTAAGGTTGTAAGTCAGCATTTCACGGCGATGTGACACATGAAGTTTGATTTGATTGTGATACGTTCCCACCATAGTGGAGGACCCCAGGGAGAAGAGGAACCTGAAGGACGGCCAGGTGGGTAATGTGGTCCTCCTGCCACAAACCTGAGGGACGGCCAGTGGTAATGTGTCCTCCTGCCACAACCTGAGGGACGGCCAGTGGTAATGTGTTCCTCCTGCCAACAACTGAGGACGCAGGTGTAATGTGTCCTCCTGCTAACAACCTGAGGGACGGCCAGTGGTAATGTGTCCTCCTGCTACAACCTGAGGGACGGCCAGTGGTAATGTGTCCTCCTGCCACAACCTGAAGGACAGCCAGTGGTAATGTGTCCTCCTGCCACAACCTGAGGGACGGCCAGTGGTAATGTGTCCTCCTGCTACAAACTACTATTGCTGTAATGTATTGTTATTCTCATTAATATTGTTGTTGTAGTGGCTGTTAATGTTCATTCCATTTTTACTACTATTGATGCCTTATTGTTGCTGGTCCAACCACTGGTGTAATATGTGTACTTTGACAGTGTAAGTAATTTAACATGCCAATAAAGTCTACTGAATTGAATGAGAGAGAGAGAGACACAGTGTTAGAAAAGAGAGAGAGATAAAGAGTGTTAGGAGACAGAGATAAAGAGTGTTAGGAGACAGAGATAAAGAGTGTTAGGAAGACAGAGATAAAGAGTGCTAGGAGACAGAGATAAAGAGTGTTAGGAAGACAGAGATAAAGAGTGTTAGGAAGAGAGAGATAAAGAGTGTTAGGAAGACAGAGATAAAGAGTGTTAGGAGACAGAGATAAAGAGTGTTAGGAAGACAGAGATAAAGAGTGTTAGGAAGACAGAGATAGTGTTAGGAGACAGAGATAAAGAGTGTTAGGAAGAGGGAGATAAAGAGTGCTAGGAAGACAGAGATAAAGAGTGCTAGGAAGACAGAGATAAAGAGTGTTAGGAAGACAGAGGAGAAAGGTCTATACTCCCTAAGGAACAATGACTCTTTTGTAAGAGTGAGACTGATTTATTTAGATATTGGTGGGCTACTGTTCTATAATTCATAATGATCAGTTAATGAGTCAGCAGGTACTTGTTTTTTTTTACAGTTATCAGCAGTCTGCCAGGTTACTAAATTAGAGGAGTCGCCAGCTTTTACACAACCGTATTGGGAAAGAGACACAGGAGAGAGACAGAGAGAGGGAGCGAGAGAGACAGAGAGAGAGAGAGAGAAAGAGAGAGAGAGTGAGAGAAAGAGAGAGAGAGTGAGAGAAAGAGAGAGAGAGAGAGAGAGAGGGAGAGAGGGAGCGAGAGAGACAGAGAGAGAGAAAGAGAGAGAGAGCGAGAGGAGAGAGAGAGACAGGAGACAGAGAGACAAAGGCAAGAGGGCCTTCTACTCCATAAAAAAAGAAAACATCCCAATCGGGACTTGGTTCAAAATACTGCAATCAGTTATAGAACACATTGCCCTTTATGGTTGTGAGGTCTGGGGTCCGCTCACCAACCAAGAATTCACAAAATTCTGCAAAATATTCTCAGAGTACAACACAAAACCCCAAATAATTGCTCTTGGAGAGAAGATTCACTTCTCACAAAATGAGGTGGAAACTGAARTCCACTTTCTGACCTTACGCCAAATAAGACACACGCATGTCCCTCAAATGATTAGAGCACAAATCAAACACCGGATAAACTCCAATATCTGTTAGGCGAAATACCCCAATGTGCAATCCTAGCAGCAACACGTGACCTGCCATGAAAAATCTTACTGAAAATACAACCAGTATTTACCTGCCTATTTATATACCCCATCATCATTCGTACATTCTATTATGTGCACATTGTCACAACACTGTTCATAACTTATGTAACATTTAAAATGTTATATTACATTTTAACCTGCCAATAATACAATATGTAAGCATTGTTATTCTGTTAAAACGTGTTGTGTGTTTACTGTTATTGTCTTACTTTAGTTTACTTCACCTGTTTTAGTCGCCGTGTCTTGGTTTTAGTTGATGTGTGTTGGTTTTAGTTGCCGAGTCTTGGTTTTAGTTGATGTAACTAAACCAAGACAAAGCGGCTACTAAAACCAACACACATCAACTAAAACCCAAGCACGGCTAACTAGAACCAAGACACGGCTACTAAAACTAACACACATCAACTAAACCAAGACACTGCCTAAAACCAAGACACCGCTACTAACCAAGACACGGCGACTAAAACCAAGACACGGCAACTAAAACTAAGACACGGCTACTAAAACCAAGACACGGCAACTAAAACCAAGACACAGCTAACTACAAGACACGGCAACTAAAACCAAGACAGACAGGCTCCTAAAACCAAACACGGCTCCTAAAACCAAGACACGGCAACTAAAACCAAGACACGGCTACTAAAACCAACAACATCAAACTAAACAAGAACAAACGGCTACTAGAACCAAGACACGGCTACTAAAACTAACAACACATCAACTAAAACCAAGACACTGCAACTAAAACCAAGACACGGCTACTAAAACCAAGACACGGCGACTAAAACCAAGACACGGCAACTAAAACTAAGACACGGCTATAAAACCAAGACACGGCAAACTAAACCAAGACACGGCAACTAAAACCAAGACAACGGCAACCTAAAACCAAGACACGGCTCCTAAAACCAAGACACGGCTCCTAAACCAAGACACGGCTACTAAAACCAAGAACATCAACTAAAACCAATACTCGGCAAAAAAACCAAGACACGGCAACTAAAACCAAGACACGGCAACTAAAACCAAGACACGGCTTCTAAAACCAAGACACGGCTACTAAAACCAACACACATCAACTAAAACCAAGACACGCTACTAAAACCAACACACATCACTAAAACCAAGACAACGGCGACTAAAACAAGACACGGCGACTAAAACCAAGACACGGCGACTAAAACCAAGACACCGGCGACTAAAACCAAGACACGGCGACTAAAAACCAAGACAACGGCGACTAAAACCAAGACACGTACAAGGCGACTAAAAACCAAGACACGGCACTAAACCAAGACACGGCGACTAAAACCAAGACACGGCGACTAAAACCAAGACAAGACGGCGACTAAAACCAAGACACGGCGACTAAAACCAAGACAACGGCGACTAGAACAAGACACGGCGACTAGAACCAAGACACGGCGACTAAAACCAAGACACGCGACTAAAACCAAGAAAAACGTCGACTAAAACAAAGACACGAGAACTAAAACCAAGACACGGCAACTAAAACCAAGACCACGGCAACTAAAAACAAGACACGGCTACTAAAACCAACACACATCAACTAAAAACAAACACACATCAACTAAAACCAAGACTCGGCAACTACAACCAAGACTCGGCACTAAAACCAACACACTAACAAAACCAAGACTCGGCAACTAAAACCAACACACATCAACTAAAACCAGACACGGCGACTAAAACCAACAGACACGGCTACTAGAACCAAGACACGGCAACTAAAACCAAGACTCGGTAACTAAAACCAAGACTCGGCAACTAAACCACACACATCAACTAAAACCAAGACACGGCGAACTAAAAACACACATCAACTAACCAACACACATCAACTAAAACCAAGACTCGTCAACTAAAACCAACAAACATCAATAAAACCAAGACTCGGCAACTAAAACCAACACACATCAACTAAAACCAAAGACACGGCGACTAAAACAGGTGAAGTAAACTAAAGTAAGACAATAACAGTAAACACACAACACGTTTTAACAGAATAACAATGCTTACATATTGTATTATTGGCAGGTTAAAATGTAATATAACATTTTAAATGTTACATAAGTTAGAACAGTGTTGTGACAATGTGCACATAATAGAATGTACGAATGATGATGGGGTATATAAATAGGCAGGTAAATACTGGTTGTATTTTCAGTAAGATTTTTCATGGCAGGTCACGTGTTGCTGCTAGGATTGCACATTGGGGTATTTCGCCTAACAGATATTGGAGTTTATCCGGTGTTTGATTTGTGCTCTAATCATTTGAGGGACATGCGTGTGTCTTATTTGGCGTAAGGTCAGAAAGTGGAGTTCAGTTTCCACCTCATTTGTGTGAGAAGTGAATCTTCTCTCCAAGAGCAATTATTTGGGTTTTGTGTTGTACTCTGAGAATATTTTGCAGAATTTTGTGAATTCTTGGTTGGTGAGCGGACCCCAGACCTCACAACCATAAAGGGCAATGTGTTCTATAACTGATTGCAGTATTTTGAACCAAGTCCGATTGGGATGTTTTCTTTTTTTATGGAGTAGAAGGCCCTCTTGCCTTTGTCTCTCTGTCTCCTGTCCTCTCTCTCTCTCTCGCTCTCTCTCTCTTTCTCTCTCTCTGTTCTCCTCGCTCCTCTCTCCCTCTCTCCTCTCTCTCTTCTCTCTTCTTTCTCTCTTCTTCTCTCATCTTTCTCTTCTCTCTCTCTCTTCTCTCTCTCTCTCTCTGTCTCTCTCGCTCCCTCTCTCTGTCTCTCTCCTGTGTCTCTTCCCAATACGGTTGTGTAAAAGCTGGCGACTCCTCTAATTTAGTAACCTGGCAGACTGCTGATCTGTAAAAAAAACAAGTACCTGCTGACTCATTAACTGATCATTATGAATTATAGAACAGTAGCCCACCAATATCTAAATAAATCAGTCTCACTCTTACAAAAGAGTCATTGTTCCTTAGGGAGTATAGACCTTTCTCCTCTGTCTTCCTAACACTCTTTATCTCTGTCTTCCCTCACTCTTTATCTCTGTCTTCCTAGACTCTTTATCTCCTCTTCCTAACACTCTTTATCTCGTCTCCTAAAACACTATCTCTGTCTTCCTAACACTCTTTATCTCTGTCTTCCTAACACTCTTTATCTCTGTCTCCTAACACTCTTTATCTCTGTCTTCCTAAACTCTTTATCTCTACTCTTCC
>NW_019945898.1:45059-52399 GCF_002910315.2 Salvelinus sp. IW2-2015 | reverse complement strand
ACACGGCTACTAAAACCAAGACAAGGCAAGACACGGCAACCAAAATCAAGACACGGCAACTAGAACCAAGACTCGGCAACTAGAACGAAAACACGGCAACTAGAAACCAAGAACTCGGCAACTAAAACCAAAGGAACTCGGCAACTAAAACCAAGACACATCAACTAAAACTAAACCAAGACTCGGCAACTAAAACTAAAACCAAGACACGGCGACTAAAACCAAGACACGGCGACTAAAACCAAGACACGGCGACTAAAACCAAGACACGGCGACTAAAACCAAGACACGGCAACAAAACACAAACACGGCAACTAAAAACCAAGACACGGCAACTAAAACAAGACACATCAACTTAAAACTAACACACATCAACTAAAACCAAGACACGGCAACTAAAACCAAGACACGGCTACTAAAACCAACACACATCAACTAAAACCAAGACACGGCTACTAAAACCAAGACACGGCAACTAAAACCAAGACACGGCTACTAAAACCAACACACATCAACTAAAACCAAGACACGGCTACTAGAACCAAGACACGGCTACTAAAACTAACACACATCAACTAAAACCAAGACACTGCAACTAAAACCAAGACACGCTACAAAACCAAGACACGGCGACTAAAACCAAGACACGGCAACTAAAACTAAGACACGGCTACTAAAACCAAGACACGGCAACTAAAACCAAGACACGGCAACTAAAACCAAGACACGGCAACTAAAACCAAGACACGCTCCAAAACCAAGACACGGCTCCTAAAACCAAGACACGGCAACTAAAACAAGACACGGCTACTAAAACCAACACACATCAACAAAACCAAGACACGGCTACTAGAACCAAGACACGGCTACTAAAACTAACACACATCAACTAAAACCAAGACACTGCAACTAAAACCAAGACACGGCTACTAAAACCAAGACACGGCGACTAAAACCAAGACACGGCAACTAAAACTAAGACACGGCTACTAAAACCAAGACACGGCAACTAAAACCAAGACACGGCAACTAAAACCAAGACACGGCAACTAAAACCAAACGGCTCCTAAACCAAGACACGGCTCCTAACCAAGACACGGCTACTAAAACCAAGACACATCAACTAAAACCAATACTCGGCAAATAAAACCAAGACACGGCAACTAAAACCAAGACACGGCAACTAAAACCAAGACACGGCTTCTAAAACCAAGACACGGCTACTAAAACCAACACACATCAACTAAAACCAAGACACGGCTACTATAAAACCAACACACATCAACTACCACACAACTAAAAACAAGACACGGCGACTAAAACCAAGACACGGCGACTAAAACCAAGACACGGCGACTAAAACCAAGACACGGCGACTAAAACCAAGACACGGCGACTAAAACCAAGACACACGCGACTAAAACCAAGACACGGCGACTAGAACCAAGACACGGCGACTAAAACCAAGACACGGCGACTAAAACCAAGACACGGCGACTAAAACCAAGACACGCGCGACTAAAAACCAAGACACGGCGACTAGAACCAAGACACGGCGGGACTAGAACCAAGACACGGCGACTAAAACCAAGACACGCGACTAAAACCAAGACACGCGACTAAAACAAGACACGGAGACTAAAACCAAGACACGGCAACTAAAACCAAGACACGGCAACTAAAAACCAAGACACGGCTACTAAAACCAACACACATCAACTAAAAACAAACACACATCAACTAAAACCAAGACTCGGCAACTACAACCAAGACTCGGCAACTAAAACCAACACACATCAACTAAAACCAAGACTCGGCAACTAAAACCAACACACATCAACTAAAACCAAGACACGGCGACTAAAACCAAGACACGGCTACTAGAACCAAGACACGGCAACTAAAACCAAGACTCGGTAACTAAAAACCAAGACTCGGCAACTAAAACCAACACACATCAACTAAAACCAAGACACGCAACTAAAACCAACAACATCAACTAAAACAAGAGCAACAAACACACATCAACTAAAACCAAGACTCGCAACTAAACCAACAACACACATCAGCCGTGTCTTGGTTTTAGTCGCCGTGTCTTGGTTTTAGTCGCCGTGTCTTGGTTTTAGTTTTAGTTGCCGAGTCTTGGTTTTAGTTTTAGTTGATGTGTCTTGGTTTTAGTTGCCGAGTCTTGGTTTTAGTTGCCGAGTCTTGGTTCTAGTTGCCGTGTCTTGATTTTGGTTGCCGTGTCTTGCCGTGTCTTGGTTTTAGTAGCCGTGTCTTGGTTTTAGTTGCCGTGTTTTCGTTCTAGTTGCCGAGTCTTGGTTCTAGTTGCCGTGTCTTGATTTTGGTTGCCGTGTCTTGCCTTGTCTTGGTTTTAGTAGCCGTGTCTTGGTTTTGGTTTTATTTAACTTTAACATTTAACTTTACAACACTTCACAAAGCTATTAATGCGTCCGAAATAGCACCCTATTTCTTACAGAGTACAGTACACTACTTTTGACCAGAGAAAGTGCTTACTCTATACTATACTACACAGTGAGAAACTGTAAATCAGAGAGGGGGTTGAGGGATGGGCCGGCTGTCAAATGCTGTGTGCATCCATATGACACACACACTGCCTTCAACATCAGAGAGAGTCATCCATCTAGAGGAGCTCTGCTCAGAAGATTTACCCTGAATCTCTCTCTCTCCGTCTCTCTCTCCGTCTCTCTCTCCGTCTCTGTCTGTCTGTCTGTCTGTCTGTCTGTCTGTCTGTCTGTCTGTCTGTCTGTCTGTCTGTCTGTCTGTCTGTCTGTCTGTCTGTCTAGCTCTCTCTCTCTCTCTCTCTGTCTCTGTCTCTCTCTCTCTCAAATTCAAATTCAAGCTGCTTTATTGGCATGAAAAACATTGTGTCAATATTGCCAAAGCAACAATGTATACAATATACATTGTAATAAAATTATAAACAATGACAAATAATAATATAGAATGGCAGTAAATAATAATACAAAATTAAATATAAAAATAACAATAAAATGGTAACAGTCAATAATCGAATGTAATGTAATAAATATATWTTTTTTTWAATTAAAAATGAAACTATAACTAACTTATAACTAAATAACGGTCATCTTCACCATTACATCGGTACTACAACTACTATCATCATTACCACTACTACCTCTCTCTCTCTCTCTCTCTCTCTCTCTCTCTCTCTCTCTCTGTGTCACGGCTCCTCCTCTGCAGTGCAGGGGCGGTTCCTCCTGCAGGCAGAGGAGGGTCGTTAGTGATTGGAGTCACCTGGGCTCTAAGTATTTAAACTGTCACTAATCACTTCTCTCTCTCTCTCTCTGCTCCTCCAGGTATGCTCATGATTTGTTTGTTCCTTTGTAGTTTTGCATAGTTTTCACTCAGTCATGTTCACACACACATATTCACGCATCCATGCACTTTACATACACCTTACATTATGATACTTCCACACCTCATTCCTTTTTCTTAGTTTAAGTTAATAGTTTGTTTATATTAAAGAACCTTTTTAAATTGGCCTATACCTGTTGTTCGTGTCCCCTCATTTTTGTCACAGGCTATGAGCCGGCTTCTCTCGTTATCTCTCTCTCTCTCTCTGGAAACGCTGACTGAGAGGATGAAGGATAATACAAGTGTTGTCTTTCTATCATGTCAGCCTTTTACTGTATGGGATATATAGTCGACTTATACTTGATGCCCCAAACTCATAGAACTCCAAAAGGTTGAGTCGACTTTCACAACTTGGTCCAAAAGTTGCAACTTCAGTGCTTAAGAAATTCTATATGCAATAAATAACTTGTGAAATAATGGATCCATATGGGTGGTAATCTATGAGGAGATGCTACAGGTTTATGGAGCTATACGGAGGGAGATTACACAGACACAATCTGGTGGTAATCTATGAGGAGATGCTAAGTGTTTTTAATGGATGCTTCATACGGTAGGTGTGAGAGAGTATCACACAGACCACAATTGGTGGGTTTGTAACTCATGATTGAGGAATTTGCAACACGTTGAATATAGAGCTATACGGTGGAGATTACTATCCCAGACACCAAGTCTGTTCCTGATCATCGTAAGTTTAGGTATCCATGAAGAGATGCTACAGGGTTTATGGGCTAGACGGAGAAAATACACAGACACAATCTCGATGGTAATCTATAAGAGATGCTACAGGTTTATTGAGCTATACGGAGGGAGATTACACAAAGACACAAACTAATTAGGTGGTTAAATCCTGAATGAGGCTTATTCTCACCAGGTATGAGGCTTGAGAGCGCCGAGACTTACAATCAAGACCAAATACATCATCGATGGTATATTACATCTGGTGTATTGGAAAAGTGCATTATTTCGGTTTCAAACAGGATTGTGGGCTGGTGTGTGGAAAAAGGTTAGAGTTTCCGGGAACAAAAGAAGGCGGAGGAAGAGGTATTTTGGCCAGGGTTTGTCAATGAATGAGATGGACTTAGGGATGAGAGGATGGCGTACGGCGAGGAGGTGATGGGAGAGGAGAAGCGGGGAGGCGCTATGGGCGGAGAGTTGACGGAGCGGAGGGGAGCGACAATCGTTGGGTGGGGTGGGTAATGCTGGATAGTAGAAGAGGTGCTACAGGATTAAGTGGTGGTACTCAATACGGAGGCAGCGGGCTGAGAGATCTACACGAGGACACATAAATAATAAGCTGGGGGTCATTGGTCATCTTCTTCTACAATGGGAAAGAACGAGCTCATCACAGATGCACTAGCTAAACGGAGCTGGAGTATATAGAGGGAGAGAAGAGGAAGAGCGAGAGAGAGAGTAGAGAAGATGAAGAGGGAGACAGAAAGAGAGAGGAGAGAGAGGAGGGAGACAGAGCGAGAGGAAGGGAGTGAGGAGAGAGGAAAGAGATGGGCATTGAGGAGAAAGAGAGAATGAGAGAGTGACACAGGTCATGTTCATGTAGTGCTTTGATCAGCTCGTTCTCCTCCCAGGAGTAAAAGTAATATTATCTTGTTGCCGTCTAGCCCACTGTACTCTACGTCATGTATCTGCCCATTTATCCAGGTTCACTTAATGTATCTGTGTTCCGTCTAGTTCCACTGTACCACGGTATCTCCCATTATTCACCAGGTTCACTTAATGTATCTGTGTTGCCCGTCTGCCCACTGTACCTTACGGGTATCTCCCATTTATCACACGTTCACTTAATGTATCTGTGTTCTTCCACCGTCATAGCC
Organism: Salvelinus sp. IW2-2015; assembly: GCF_002910315.2. NCBI lineage: Eukaryota > Metazoa > Chordata > Actinopteri > Salmoniformes > Salmonidae > Salvelinus > Salvelinus sp. IW2-2015. Next base: position 47,171 of record NW_019945898.1, on the reverse strand, counting down.
CACTTGGATAACCTAACGGTATCTCCCATTTATCACAGGTTCACTTAATGTATCTGTGTTGCCGTCTAGCCCACTGTACCTACGGTATCTCCCATTTATCACAGGTTCACTTTTCTCTCACAGCTCTCTCGCTATCTCCCAATTCGATTCTCTGTTTTCTCTCACAGCTCTCTCGCTATCTCCCAATTCGATTCTCTGTCTTCTCTCTCACTCTCTTTTAGGGCCCAGCGTTAGCAAGGAGTCCATGGCTAACCTTACAGACAGACACCGTTAAAACATGATGACAAAATTATGACGTTTCTATTCTGCTCACGACACTCCATATAATGCCCCTCCCCACTTCTCTTTGTGTTGAAAATGTATGAGTTCACCAGCGATTCCCAACCTATAAAATGTATGAGTTCACCAGCGATTCCCAAACCAGAACAGCCCAAAAGGCACTGAGCGAGAGATTACCCAGTCCAGGGAACGCTTATCGAGGTGAGGGAGAGAGAATGCTCTCCCTTTCACTCATAATTGCTTTTCCGTCCCACGCAGCAAGAGAGAGCGGGTGCGAGGGGAGAGATAGAAAGACAGAGATGAGAAAGAGACAGATAGATAGAGAGAGAGACAGATAGAAAGAGAGACAGAGATAGAGAGAGGAAGACAAWGAGAGACAAAACTCAGTAAGACAAAATGGTGTTCCAAAAAAGGTCCAGTRSCCAGGACCACAAATACTAATTCCATCTAGACACCGTTGCCCCAAAGCACATCAAAAAACTATACATACCTCGGCCTAAACATCAGCGCCACAGGTAACTTCCACAAAGCTGTGAACGATCTGAGAGACAAGGCAAGAAGTGCCTTCTGTGCCATCAATCAACTATGGACAGACTCAGTGAGCATAGCATTGCTATTGAGAAAGTCCGCCGTAGGCAGACTTGGCTCTCTAGAGAAGATGGCAGGTAGCCTAGTGGTTAGAGCACTGGACTAGTAACCGAAAGGTTGCCAGATCAAATCCCTGAGCTGATGAGGTGAAAATCTGTTGTTCTGCCCCTGAACAAGGCAGTTAACCCACTGTTCCTAGGTCGTCATTGAAAATAAGAATTTGTTCTTAACTGACTTGCCTAATTAAATAAAGTTTGAATTAAAGAGAAGACAGGCTATGTGCTCACTGCCCACAAAATGAGGTGGAAACTGAGCTGCACTTCCTAACCTCCTGCACAATGTATGACCATATTAGAGACACGTCTTTCCCTCAGATTCACAAAGAACTCCCATATCTACTGGGTGAAATACCACAGTGTTCCATCACAGCAGCAAGATTTCATGACCTTTTGCCACAAGAAAAGGTCAACCAGTGAAGAACAAACACCATTGTAAATACAACCCATATTTATGTCTATTTATATTCCCTTTTGTACTTTAACGATTTCCACATAATATGACATTTGAAATGTCTTTGTTATTTTGGAACTTTTGTGAATGTAATGTTTAGTGAACTTTTTTATTGTTTATTTCACTGTTGTTTATTATCTACTTGGTTTGTTTGTTGTTAACATATGTTTCCCATGTCGATAGAGCCCTTCAATTTAATTTAACTGAGAGAGAGAGAGTTTAATCAGAGTGATGTTATATAGCCTCCAACCTACAGAAACACTAACCTTGATGAAAGCCCCCAACATACAGAAACACCTTGATGAAAGCCCCCAACCTACAGAAACACTAACCTTGATGAAAGCCCCCAACCTCCTTCAGACGAAGGAACGATCCCTGCTCTCCTCCTCAGACGAAGAACGATCCCTGTTCCTCCTCAGACGAGGAACGATCCCTCTCCTCCTCAGACGAGGAACGATCCCTGCTCCTCCGTCAGACGAGGAGGAGAACAACCCAGTCAGGTCTTTAACACATCTCCTCCCCTGCTGAAAGATTAGCCACTAAATGTTGGCACCAACAGGATGTAATCAAGCCCTGGTCTCCATGGGAACAGAGGAGGAACACCTGGACGGGGAGTCTCAGGTTGGACTACCTTGTTTCTGACACACACACAACCACACACAACACACACACACACACACACACACACACACACACACACACACACACACACACACACACACACCAAAAGATTTG
>NW_019945898.1:38739-43549 GCF_002910315.2 Salvelinus sp. IW2-2015 | reverse complement strand
CTACAGAACAACACACCTTGATGAAGCCCCCAACCTACAGAAACACCTTGATGAAAGCCCCCAAACCTACAAAACACTAACCTTGATGAAAGCCCCCAACCTACAGAAACACTAACCTTGATGGAAAGCCCCCAACCTAAAGAAACACTAACCTTGATGAAAGCCCCAAACCTAAGAAAACACTAAACCTTGATGAAAGCCCCAACTAAGAAACACTAACCTTGATGAAAGCCCCCAACTAAAGAAACACTAACCTTGATGAAAGCCCCAACCTAAGAAACACTAACCTTTGATGAAGCCCCCAAACCTACCAGCAAACACCTTGATGAAAGCCCCCAAACTAAAGAACACACTAACCTGAATGAACCCCACCTACAGAAACACTACGCTGATGACCCCACCTACAGAAACACCTTGATGAAAGCCCCAACCTACTAAAACACTAACCTGATGAAAGCCCCCACCTAAAGAACATACTTGATGAAAGCCCCAACCTACAGAAGAACTAACCAGTGCAGGGTTAACAGCCCCAACCTACAGATAACACTATCGAAGCTCTTGATAGCAAGGCCACTAACACTATCATCTCCCATGGTGCTGGACCCGTCAGGTCTTTAACAGAAGACTATATAACTATCCATGGTGCGGACCCAGTCCGGTCTTTAACAGAACATATAAACTTCCATGTGCTGACCCAGTCAGGTCTTTAACAGAACATATATAAACTATCCATGGTGCTGGACCAGTCGGTCTTTAACAGACATATAATAACTATCCATGGTGGCTGGACCCAGTCAGGTCTTTAAGCAGAACTATATTAACTATCCATGGCTGGACCCAGTCAGGTCCTTTAACAGAACAATATAACTATCCATGGGTGCTGGAACCCAGTGGCAGGTCTTTAACAGAGGACTATATAACTATCCATGGTGCTGGACCAGTCCGGTCTTTAACAGAACTATATAACTATCCATGGTGCTGGACCCAGTCAGGTCTTTAACAGGAACGAATATATAACTATCCATGGTGTAGGACCCAGTCAGTCTTCATGTAAATTCCTCTCTCACCCTCCAGTAACCTGTGGATCATGACAGAACCTTCATAAATCAGCAGAACGTTTATAACCTACTTGTTGACACATTATGTCACGTCCTGTAATACTTAGTTTGAAGTGAGGCACCTTCGGTCATTCACAACACATCCATAAAGACTCTATAACGCAGGACGCTGTACTTACTACAAAGTCAGACACCTTTGTTCATTCATAACACATACATAAATGTTTAATGATGTAAACACAAATGTATTAACACTTAGTAAATTATCACTAACAGCTAAAACAAATTAAAAGACATGTTTATACCATACAAATACACAAAGTTTCAAAAAGTCCAGCAATGTAATTACATAGAACATTACACAGGACTGAATAGTGAGCTGTTCCCTGAGCTGACGGACAAATGGTTCTTGCTGCTGGAGGTACTGCATGTTGGTTTCAACATTAAAAGTAACAACAAAGAAAGTTAGCAGGTCTGTTAGGAAATGTCTATGTCACATCATCTGGTAAGGGCCTTTCTGTGCTGCGCCASAAACTCTAAATGGGGAGAAGGGAAACTCCATTCAATTTATATTATTATATTCCTCTTTCATTTACAAATCTCATGATGTGACTCATGATGAGACTTAGCTGTATCTTAAGGGATTTGTATTTAGCCTGATAGCTAGCTACATTTCGGCTGCTAGCGATTTCTGTGAAGTCACCGAAATTCTTTGAAATAGAGATTGAGGTAGCTACAGTATGTAATCTAACTCAACACTTAACTACTATAAACTAATTTAAATGACAATAAATAACGGTTAACTTACTTTTCGTTGGTTCACATCGGCAAAACTAAAAAAGTACTTACGGGTCACGGCATTTGTAAAATGTTCTAAATAAAAGTCCCGAAATGTAACCTGTATTTATTAATGATGTATGAAAAATAATTGTCATTAACAATGATTCATCTCTGTTCATCTTTAAGTGACATTTGCATTACATTTGAGTTTTAAAACATGGTCCTAGGTCAAATAAATGCCCCTAAAACGAATCACTGAAGATGGAACACATATTGGCTTAGAGCAAGAACTATCCTGTGTATAGCAGTAAAAGTATTGTAGGGAAATACTCAGCAGCAGTAGCGTGCCGTGGGCCTGGCGCCTGGGCCTTCAGTGAGGTCCTACACAGTCCCACCCGAATTAATCCACCTCTTATTATCATCATTATGATGCCATGGCTCTAGACACTATACATTTAGACAGAAACGCAGTATAACCAGGCGTTGCGTCACATTGAAATTGACATTTTTTCCAGAGAATTGCAGGGGAAGAGTASAATACAGTACAGTTCAACTAATAGGCAAGAACATAGTCGAGTGCAACAGAGTTATATTAATATTCTTCTTCTATCCATTTCTGGTCCACAAACTTTGAGCTTTAAGTCCCCCKKKAAAAWAAATACAGTGTGTTCACTGGGGGTCCGTAGAATGTAGATGTGGTGTCATTTCACGGGTCTCTGAATAATATGTTGRMGGCCTTTTACTCCCCCATCCCAATGGCGGCTGGATTTCCCCCAGTCATCCCTTGATGTGGTCTAAGCATTGTTGTGAACACGGAAAATCTAATGTTGTTGTTTTCCTATTTATTTTTTTTAAGTGTGAAAAAACTGGGGTAAACCAGAACATTTTGGGGAAATCGGAAAACTTGTAAAAACAAAACCAATTTTAAAAAACGAAGAAAAAAAACAGAAGTAGGTCAAAAATAACAACAGATTTTTTTTTTTTTTACTGTACATGATTGCACTTTAGAGTGCGTGTCATCCTGCAGCACAGCATTGTGGGGGAAGTTGAGGTCAGGTCCAATATTGGCTATGCACCTAGGAGGGGAAGAGGTCATGCTAAGAAATGTTTTACAGTAACATAATATATACAATTTAGCAGCTTTTATCCACAGCGAATTACAGTCATGTGTGAATACATTTCTACATAGAGGTGTTCCCGGGAATCTAAACCACTGTCCTGGTATTGCAATGCCCTACCAAGATGCATGATGGGTTATAAATGCTTTGTGAAGCCTCAATTTAATAGGATTTTATAAGAACTTTATTAAGCGTTGTTTATGCCACCCTGCATAAAGAACAAGGTTATGTCATATTTGACATTGGTAGGTTATGTCACATTTGACATTGGTTGGATATGTCATATTTGACATTGGTAGGTTATGTCACATTTGACATTGGTGGGTTATGTCACATTTGACATTGGTGGGTTATGTCACATTTGACATTGGTGGGTTATGTCACATTTGACATTGCGTGGTTGTCACATTTGACATTGGTGGTTATGTCACATTTGACATTGGTGGGTTATGTCACATTTACATTGGTGTGTTATGTCACATTTACATTGAGTGTGTTATGTCACATTTTACATTGGTGTGTTATGTCACATTTTACATTGGTGGGTTATGTCACATTTTACATTGGTGGGTTATGTCACATTTGACATTGGTGTGTTATGTCACATAGTTATGCCACATTTATGAACCCTTTATAAAGCATGACATAGAGATCTAGATGACTTGTAACACACAAGCTGCACCTCATTTAAAGTGGGACCCACTTATCATAGGCACATCCAAAAACATCCACAATCCTGAACAGGAAACAGGAAACAGGAAACTACTTTGCATGAAAGAGTTAAATCGAAGTGTGAGGTCTGAGCTGGATGTTTGAAAGTCTAATAGAGAGTCACACACTGCTACATGTACATGGTAATGAACAGTGACTAACAACCTGGTCTGAGACATGAACAACACATCACAAGATGGATGCTGCCTGTCTGTCTGTGTGAAATATGGAAACATCTTCCTTCTCCAGATGTCAGCAGAACTGTTACTGAGAGAGACATCTCTCTATCAGACCTGTTACTGAGAGACATCTCTCTATCAGACCTGTTACTGAGAGAGACATCTCTCTATCAGACCTGTTACTGAGAGACATCTCTCTATCAGACCTGTTACTGAGAGAGACATCTCTCTATCAGAGCTGTTACTGAGAGACATCTCTCTATCAGACCTGTTACTGAGAGACATCTCTGTAGCAGTTCACCCTATTCCCTATATACAAGGCCCTGGTTAAAAATAGTGCACTTGATATGCAATAGAAAACCATTTGAGACGCACCCTATCCATACTTAGCACAGATGGTGTAGGTCTCCGTGGCACAGCAGCCATCAAACCACAGACATCAAGTTATCAACGTTTTTAAAACACAGTTTCTTCCCGACCTCAAGTTTTCAAAGTCACAGAGTCCTCCATAAGGCGAATAAAATAGCGGGTGWCTCTTCCCACTCCACCCTGAATTACAGCTCCTTCCCTCTGGCCGCAGGTAGAGACTACCTTAGGTTAAAAAAATTAAAAAAATAGGGCCAAGTTCTGTTTTATTCCGAATGCAATTCTGCAACTTACCAATATGTTGGACTAATTGCAGTTTGCACTATTTGCTTGTAAATATCCTTTGCTATTTATTTTTTATATGTGAAATGTTTTATGACTGCTGCAAGATGAATTACCACTCTGAGGACATAAAAGTTTTCTGCATCTCTGAATCTATAGAGGACAAACCATACATAACCTCAATCTAACTCACGTCCATGGAGGACAATCTCTCTCCCTCTCTCTCCCTCTCTCAGAGAGAGAGGGAGCGAGGGTGAGAAGGGAGGGGGGAGAGGAGGAGAGAGGGGAGGAGGGGGAGAGTGTGCACGCAGGGGAG
>NW_019945898.1:30997-37758 GCF_002910315.2 Salvelinus sp. IW2-2015 | reverse complement strand
TCATAAACATATAGACATTGTCATCAACATATAGACATTGTCATCAACATATAGACATTGTCATCAACATATAGACATTGTCATAAACATGAAGAAACATTATCATAAACATATGTACATTATCATAAACATAGAAAACATTGTCATAAACATAAAGACATTTCATAAACATCTTGAATTTTTCATAAACATACACATTGTCATAAACATACAGAAACATTGTCATAAACAGAGAGACATTTTCATAAACTTGTAGACAGCGTCATGAACATGTAAGCTATATAAAGCAGATGATGAAAACACACTGACCAAAACTCATGTAAACAACTTCTAAAAAACACATATTTTACTTTATACTGGACGACACACTGAACACACTGAATAGAAGGCCCTGACTCCGCTGTTTGACACTAAAGCTGTCTAACCTCCAGTCAACACTAAAATAACTCTCCTTTATAAAACTGCTACCCATTGTCTCCCTCCCTCCACCCTCTGTAACATGTCTGGGTGCTAGCCCCTCCTCCCAGACCTACAGACCATATCACTGGGACAGAAGCTTTATGTTGAGCTGGAGGAGAAAGGACTACACTGGGTTCCAGGGTGGACAATGTCCCCCATACTGCTGTGTTGCTGGGAAGTGTGTGTGGAGTGTCTGAAGGGAAGACCATGCAGGGTGGGCTGGGGAAGGGGATGCTCACTCATCGCACTGCTGATCACAATAACACCAGAGCAGAGCAAGACTAACTCTGTCCTCTGTAGTCTCTGAATTTCCTAGTGGTTGGTCTTGTACTATTTTGATCCATTTTCTTTTCTGTAGTATGCCCAATAGTGAAACTCTTTTTACGCTATGGATCAGGAAGATTGTCATATGAATGTAGAGCGTTTATGTCAAATACTTTTTGGAGTGTGTATTCCCGAGTGGTGCAGCGGTCTAAGGCACTGCATCTCAGTGCAAGAGGCGTCACTACAGTCCCTGGTTTGATTCCAGGCTGTATCACATTTGGCTGTGATTGGGAGTCCCATAGGACGGTGCACAATTGGCCCAGCGATAGGCCGTCATTGTAAATAAGAATTTGTTCTTAGCTGACTTGCCTAGTTAAATAAAGGTTCAATAAAATAAATAAATAAAAAGAGGGTAGTATATGGCAGACAAAAGCTTTTTCCACAGGAAGGTTTTTGGTGTGTTTATTTAACCTCCTCTTCGCCGCCCCCTCTCTTCTCCCCATGCAGCAGCAGCCTATAGCTGCAGGTGTCTCTGGGTTGTCACTAGTAACCACAGCCACAAAGTCAAAATGGACTATATCGTAAAAGTTTATGAAAACAAAAATGTGCTTTTTGGTCTTAATTTAAGGTCAAGGTTAAGAATAAGGTTGACTGTGTGGTTGCGGTTAGGGTTGCGGTTAGGGTTAGGTTTAAAATCTGATTTTAAGAAGAGAAATTGTAGATATAGACAGGGTTTGTGACTTGGTGGCTATGGTAACTAGTGACGACTGTCTCTGTAGCTCTGATCCACTACCTACACCATGCTATGGTCACCATAGCAGCACCCACCTGTAGCACGCGCTCCAGCAGGTATATCTCTCTGGTCACCCCCAAAGCCAATTCCTCCTTTGGCCGCCTCTCCTTCCAGTTTTCTGCTGCCAATGACTGGAACGAACTCCAAAAATCTCTGAAACTGGAAACACTTATCTCCCTCACTAGCTTTAAGCACCAGCTGTCAGAGCAGCTTACAGATTACTGCACCTGTACATAGTCCATTTATAATTTAGCCCAAACAACTACCTCTTCCCCTACTGTATTTATTTATTTATTTATTTTGCTCCTTTGCACCCCATTATTTCTATTTCTACTTTGCACATTCTTCCACTGCAAATCCACCATTCCAGTGTTTTACTTGCTATATTGTATTTACTTCGCCACCATGGCCTTTTTTTGCCTTTACCTCCCTTATCTCACCTCATTTGCTCACATTGTATATAGACTTATTTTTCACCTGTAGTATTTGACTGTATGTTTGTTTTTCTCCATTGTAACTCTGTGTTGTTGTATGTGGTCGAACTGCTTTGCTTATCTTGGCCAGGTCGCAATTTAAATGAAACTTGTTCTCAACTTGCCTACCTGGTTAAATAAAGGTGAAAAAAAAAAAAACCTCTCGGGGCATTAGAACCTACGATGTAGGATCTTAATTTGACAAACAGGATTTGAATGTTTAGTCCATAGCCTGATCACCGACAACGAGACGGCCTATAGGGAGGAGGTCAGAGACCTGACCGTGGTGTGCAAGAGCAACAACCTTCACCCTCAACATGATCAAGATAAAGGAGATGATTGTGGACTACAGGAAAAGGAGGACGAGCACCCGCCATTCTCATCGACGGGCTGTAGTGGAGCAGGTTGGAGACTTCAATTCCTTGGCTTCCACCATCACCAACAAACTAACATGGTCCAAGCATTACCAAGACAGTCGTGAGAGAGGGCCACGACAAAACCTTTCCCCAGGGTCGAAAAGATTTTCAGTGGGTCCTCAGTCCTCAAAGGTTCTACCACCTGCACCATCGAGAGCATTTGACGGTTGTATCACTGCCTGGTATGGCAACTGCTCGGCCTCGACGGCAAGGCACTACAGAGGGTAGTGCGTACCGCCCAGTACATCACTGGGGCAAAGCTTCCTGCCATCCAGGACCTCTATACCAGGCGGTGTCAGAGAAGCCCTAAAATGGTCAAAGACTCCAGCCACCCTAGTCATAGACTGTTCCTCTCCTACCGCACAGCAAGCGGTACCGGCAGTGCCAAGTCTAGATCCAAGAGGCTTCTTAACAGCTTCTACCTCCAAACCATAAGACTCGGCCAACGTTCTCACGCTCTGCTACTCTCTGTTATTATCATGCATAATAACTCTACCTACATGTACATATTAGCTCAATTACGTCAACTAACCGGTGCCCCCCGCACATCGACTCCTTGTACCGGTACCCCCTGTATATAGCCTCGCTATTGTTATTTTTCTGCTGCTCTTACATTTTGTTACTTTGATTTCTTACTTTTTTGGGGTATTTTCTTAAAACTGCATTGATCTGTTTAAGGGCTTGTAAGTAAGCATTTCACTCTGTAAGGGTCTACAGCTGTTGTATCGGCGCATGTGACAAATACAATTGATTTATAATATTTCTTGATTGGTGGTTAGGCTATTAGCTGGCGAAAATTAGGCTACATGAAAGTGAATACTGTAACATAACCGCGTGGTTAGTGCGGGTTTCAGTGAATTTATGTACAGTTGAAGTCCAGTAGTTTAACACACCCTTAAACAAATACATTTAAACTACATTAAAGTAAAATTCCCTGTCTTAGATGTCAGTTAGGATCACCACTTTATTTACGAAGTGTGAAATGTCAGAATAATAGTAGAAGAATTATTTATTTCAGCTTTTATTTCTTCATCACATTCCCAGTGGGTCAGAAGTTTTACCAATACACTCAATTAGTATTTGGTAGAGCATTGACTTTAAATTTTTACTTAGTCAAACGTTTCGCGGTACCTTCCACAAGCTTCCCCAATAAGTTGGGTGATTTGGCCCATTCCTCCTGACAGAAGCTGGTATAACTGAGTCAGGTTTGTAGGTCTCCCTGCTCGAACACACTTTTCAGTTCGCTGCCACAAATTGTCGATAGGATGAGGTCAGGGCTTTGTGAATTTTCAAGCTGTTTTTAAAGGCACAGTCAACTTAGTGTATGTAAACTTCTGACCCACTGGAATTTGATACAATGAATTATAAGTAAATAATCTGTCTGTCTGCGTAAACAATATGTTGGAAAATAAATTACTTGTGTCATGCACAAAGTAGTTGTACAAAGACTTCGCCCAACAAACGATAGTTTGTTAACAAGAAATTTGTGGAGTGGTTGAAAAACAAGTTTTAATGACTCCAACCTAAGTGTATGTAAACTTCCGACTTCAACTGTAAATCACTAAGCTCATATGCATTTCCACCGGTGCAGGAAAATTCTCAGCAACAAAAGAGTGATTCAATTATGATCCTACATCTGTAGCTGCTCGGATTTTAGGCCTGCTTTTATTGACTTTTACCACGCTGCTGTGTTTGAAGTGAGCTAGCTAGCACCACGGCTGTCATTTCCTGCTCTGCCCGCCTGCTTGCCGCTCACGACGTGTGTAATTAAGATAGAGGCTGAACTGTACCATAGAACAGAGCGGCCATGCTGGAGGTGTTTAAACCAAACACCTCATTGACAGAGCTATGGGGTTCATTGCCAGTACAATTACCATACCGAACAGGATATTCACATCACCTTCACAGGTAGAAAGTGCATTTGAACACTTGAGTTTAATGTCAGGTTTGTTTCAGATTAGCTATCAAAGCCTTTGAGGACAATTTGACCACAAAGGTTAAGAGGGGTTCCCTTCTGATCAGCTTTTTGAAAATGTATATGTACCTGCCTTGCCTGTGTGTGGGTGGGTGTGTTTGAGCCAGTATTTCTGTATGTTTACGTGTGTGTGTGTTTAAGCCTGTATGTGTGTGTTTATAGGTGATGAATGTTAAAACTTTTAGGCATTGTGGATCCCGGTGAGCACAGATGTGTGTTAACCGCTCCTCTCCCCTCTCTCCTCTCCTCCCCACCTCTCCATTTCACAACAGAGCGGATGTTGATAGCCGGAACACAGTTAATATTGAGTGCAACAATAATTACACAATCTGGCCCATTATAAAAAAGAAAAACCCTGACTTCCTACCCCATCTCTTCCCTCTCCCAGTATGATTAATGAGAGAGTGGATGGGGATGTGGACTCTGGCACATTCATTTCATAGCTGTATGAATTTACTGCCGAGGCCTGAGGCTAAAGGAACCTTTTCAAACAAAAGTTCAAGTGGGTCCTGGTTGTGTGTCTGGGATTTTTTTGTTTCTTTATGGACCTGGTGTGGGGTTGATCATGTGAATTTTGGGAGTATATCCTTATCCGTCTATGTGGAAGGTTAAAAGGCTTGGTCCTCTTGTCCAAAACTGTTAACTTATGGACTTATTTCAGTTATATAGAAGTGCTAWCATGTCTTATGTACTTGTTTTCTGTAGTTGTTCATCAGGCAATATGCAGTAGGAAATAAAGGGGGTGAAAAGGAATTGTGGTGRTGGTGTGGAGTTAAGAAATAATTCCCAATTTTCCCCATCTAATGTTTTATATTGTAAGATCCTCGTACACACAAAGTTAATAGAAACAAGGCCAGTGTTTCATAGTTGAATAGCTTATATTTACTGTCAGCGAGAAGCCAGTGTGTGTAACTGTTCCTGTCATGGCCAGCAATTTGATMGTTTTTAACACTTAGGCTTTGCCAAGGATTCCAATGTTTCTCTGCTCCATTTTYGCGCCATGCCTGCAAGCCACCTGTGGTTTACAAATATTGGTTCTTAATCCCAGCGTTGGGAACTGTGTGCCCTATCGTGTGGCATGCAACAAGCGCCTGACTGTTCATGGGACACGTAAGCCTAGCCAGGCCGCTGTACTTCTGYCCTATAACATGGCCAACAGGTTCACTTATGACCAGTAAAAGCAATTTTGACACAAATCCACATCATATAAAGTGGAACGAACTACTTAATGACTGCTCTTTCTTGATGCCACCGTTTAGGCCATTTAGTATTGGGAGTCAGTCCCCTCTCTGGGAGAGTCAGGCATTCAGGACAACTTTTTTTAATGCAAGAAACGTACATTTTTTTGCCAAATGGTACAATTAAAAAAGACCCCAAATGAGTTCTTTTCAATTATACTTCTGCTCTTCTAGGTCAGGTGTTAGTTTTCTTTATTATTATCATTGTAATATCATGGTTGTACAGTCGTGGCCAAAAGTTTTGAGAATGACACAAATATTAATTTTCACAAAGTCTGCTGCCTCAGTTTGTATGATGGCAATTTGCATATACTCCAGAATGTTATGAAGAGTGATCAGAAGAATTGCAATTAATTGCAAAGTCTCTCTTTGCCATGCAAATTAACTGAATCCCAAAAAAACATTTCCACTGCATTTCAGCCCTACCACAAAAGGACCAGCTGACATCATGTCAGTGATTCTCTCGTTAACACAGGTGTGAGTGTTGACGAGGACAAGGCTGGAGATCACTCTGTCATGCTGATTGAGTTTGAATAACAGAATGGAAGCTTCAAAAGGAGGGTGGTGCTTGGAATCATTGTTCTTCCTCTGTCAACCATGGTTACCTGCAAGGAAACACGTGCAGTCATTATTGCTTTGCACAAAAAAGGCTTCACAGGCAAGGATATTGCTGCCAGTCAGATTGCACCTAAATCAACCATTTATCGGATCATCAAGAACTTCAAGGAGAGCGGTTCAATTGTTATGAAGAAGGCTTCAGGGCGCCCAAGAAAGTCCAGCAAGTGCCAGGACCATCTCCTAAAGTTGATTCAGCTGCGGGATCGGGGCACCACCAGTACAGAGCTTGCTCAGGAATGGCAGCAGGCAGGTGTGAGTGCATCTGCACGCACAGTGAGGCGAAGACTTTTGGAGGATGGCCTGGTGTCAAGAAGGGCAGCAAAGAAGTAACTTCTCTCCAGGAAAAACATCAGGGACAGACTGATATTCTGCAAAAGGTACAGGGATTGGACTGCTGAGGACTGGGGTAAAGTCATTTTCTCTGATGAATCCCCTTTCCGATTGTTTGGGGCATCCGGAAAAAAGCTTGTCCGGAGAAGACAAGGTGAGCGCTACCATCAGTCCTGTGTCATGCCAACAGTAAAG
>NW_019945898.1:0-30301 GCF_002910315.2 Salvelinus sp. IW2-2015 | reverse complement strand
CAATCCTGAGACCATTCATGTGTGGGGTTGCTTCTCAGCCATGGGAGTGGCTCAAATCACAATTTTGCTAAGAACACAGCCATGAATAAAGAGCGGTACCACACATCCTCCTAGAGCAACTTCTCAAACATCCAGGAAAGTTTGGTGACGACAATGCCTTTTCCAGCATGTGGAGCACTTGCATAAGGCAAAAGTGATAAGAGAAGTGGCTCGGGAACAAAAGATCGATATTTGGGTCCATGGAGAGGAACTCCCAGACTTAAATCCATTGAGAACTTGTGGTCAATCTTCAAGAGGTGGGTGGACAAACAAAACTCACAAATTCTGACAAACTCCAAGCATTGATTATGCAAGAATGGGTGCCATCAGTCAGGATGTGCCAGAAGTTAATTGACAGCATGCAGGCGGATTTCAGAGGTCTTGAAAAGAAGGGTCACACTGCAATATTGACTCTTTACTCAATTCATGTAATTCGTCATAACAGCCTTTGACACTTATGAATGCTTGTAATTATCTTCAGTATTCATAGTAACATTTGACAAAAATATTAAAGAGTGGAGCTACTAACATGGTGTGGTGGTGCTATCATGTGTGTTTCTGGAGCTCATACAGCTCCTAGCTGCCCTATTATCTCTCAGTCTCTGTCTCTGGTTTGGATTTATTTCAACACGGCTCTGTGGGCCAAGCGCTGGCCACCTCCTCTTTGTCAGCTCCTGTGTGAACGCAGAAACCTTTGACCACCTCTGACACACAGTGGGAATATTTTTGTTCCTTTTAATATGCAGCCTGTCTTTTATGTAAAAATGAGAGACAGACAGAGCGAGAAAGAGAAGGAAAAAACATTCTCATGAGTTGAAGTCAACATTGTCAAGCACCATGCTGAAATTTGATTTACTACTGATTGGACTTGAAAAGTAACGTTTAGTATATCACCAAGCATGGCCATCTAAGTATGATCTTTGCAAAAGTGCATTGCCCTGCTCATGATATAACAAGTGGTTTCGGTGTGTTTAGAGTCCTCAGCAGCAACATTCCTACCAATGCTGTACAGATTAATACTTTTTCACAGAGACCAGCTAATCTGTTCTCATGTTTCACTTTCATGAGATGAACATTTTTGTTGTTTGTGATGAAATCTTCTGCCGCATAATCACTTATTGCATGCAGAACCTAACTGTTTACTGTACATTGTCTTATCTGTGCAGGATAACAGAACAGAAGGTAGGGGTTCTCAGAACACACAGGTGCTCCTGTGTTCCAGGTACATCTGGAGGTGTCGGTTGGCTATACTTCTTAACAATGGAGTTTGAATTGAAGTATTTCTGGTGTCCTATTTCATCACATGTTATGTTCAAATGAGATTTGAGAGCATGTCTGAGCTGAAGGTTTGTCCCCAGTTTTAATCAGGTTTAAATCTGGAGTAAAGCAATCACAATAAGGATATTAAGTGATTATCTTGTTGATCACTGATTGGCTTTGACAGTTGACGTCTTCTGCATGAACGCTTCCTGTCTCCATCTATGGCGTGTTTACAGTATGTGGAGCCTATGGGATTTTCCATAGATCTGAAGAAGATTGTGTCCTTGCAATAAATTCAGAATAAATATACCCTTATATAGGAAGATTCCATGTATTATGCCTGGGTATGGATAGATATATCTTGTCCTACATTTACTTCTGCTGTAACCAGTGACACAGGTCATTATAGTCCTCCTGATTCCACATCACTCCAGACAGTTATAGTTTAGGTAATGGGGACATTGAATTATTTACAACCTCAGTGAATGGCAAATATTGAATCATCTTACTTTGATGTCAGAAAATGCCCCCAATTGACCCAATTAAACTCAGACAAGGATATTCCAATCAAAGTTCCAATTCCCAAAAGTATTTTTTGGGGGGGGGAAATTTGCACCTGCTTATACAATTACAGTATGCCCACGCTATGCTCAGAAGAATCAAGGTCCAATACGGGATGTTTTATTTCTGGGAACGATTGATTCTGACTGTCCCTATTCAGATTAGTATCACAGGGTATAGTGTCAGTGTGTTCGGTCAGTGTGTTCATCTCTGACTGTCATTATTCTGGCCTTGTTTGCACAGCCTTGCTGACATATGTTTCAGAACATAGTTTTTATTTTAATGTCTTGAACTGTTTAAGATGTTGACACAGTCACCGTTCAGCTTTATTAATCCAGCCGGTGTTTCTGATGAGATGAGATGTTGTTCCCCTCCCCTCCTAGTACTCCCTCCTCTGACTCCGTCCCCAAAGCTAGTCTCTTTATCCATGATTGCAATAAGCAGAGGGATTTATCATTCATGACTCTCAGCTGACCTGAGAGCAGTGGGAGGCAGCAGATATGCTGCTGTTCCATAGGCCTAGATGTGTACAGGCCTCTGTGTAATGCAGGGGATGGCATTGGCAACTCTCTAAACACACTGCTTTACATTGGGTTCCTAATGCAGCCTTTTGCCCCACTTTGGTGGTAGAATACAAACATGAACTAGTGTGACTGTGTTTGTCAGTCTTGTCAGAGTGTGTATCCACTGCTGGATTAGAGAAGAGAAGGAAGATATATCATAAGATATATGTTACGACAGACAGCCACACACAGATACGGTGACAGAATGACTGACCAGCAGACATAATGACAGACAGACAGGGCTGTGTGCAGGGGGAGAGGAGAGACAGGCAGGGAAGAGGAGAGGAGAGGAAGAGGAGAAGAGAGGAGCGGTTCAAAGCAGAGCGACAGGTCCAGCCAGGCAGAGCAGTGGAGCGTTGAGGCCCTCCCACCCCCGCTGATCACAACAGGGGATTAATTATGTCAGCATAATAAGTACAAATGGTGATCTGAACTTGGAATTAGCCCCCTGAGCAGAGGCCGCTGGAGCACAGAGCTGCGGAGGAGAGAGGGGAGAGACCCGCCAATTTGTCTCCGCTCTGTGTGCACAGGCATGGGGTTGGCAGGAAGGGCGGGGTGGCTGGGTGGCTGAATGGTGGGGTGCTGGTGTTGCACAGCCTGTCATCTCTGCTATGATTTGCATGSGTGTCAATCTCAGTGACYGACAGCAGTACAGGCTYTAACTGTGCTTGTRKTCAAAGCACCATTCATTAGCAGCATCCTGCCTGTGTCCCAGACCAGCACCAGGCTCAGCTTGTTTAGAAGGCTGTTGCATAACCAGACCTTTGACATACTTCTCAGGAGTCAGTCTACCTTCTTTATTCCTGGAGCAACTATTATTTAATCACATATTTTGATGTCCCCTTGAGTAAGCCTCAACTAAAAACGTTATATCCTGCCCCTCTAGATTCACCAGGGTTCCCTCTCTCTTTCTATCTCTCTCTCTCTCTAAGCAGCAGGTGAATGAACCAGCCAGGCTGTGAGAATCTCTCCCCCGGGTTACGGTGCCCTACCAGCCAGGCTCAAGGCAGGCCAGGGCGACCAGTAGAAAACATTGGAACTCCCTGTGATAACAGCCCTTGTCTCCCTGGYAGTATGCTATAAGTGCTTCCCTTGCCCAGCTTCTCTGACGCCACATTCCCAGAGCAAGTATGCAAACATCCAGAGAACAGAACTCTGTGTGCTCCAGTGAGAAACTCAGACCCAGGCCTCTCCGCCTGGAGATGCAGAGAGAGAGAAAACTGTGTACCAGCGTTGTTTACCTAACCATAACCATCCACATGGATACAAATCAATAAAGTAACTCACATCATGACCTCTGTAGAACAACAGCAACCAGCAGCATAGCACCCTGCATCCCACTGCTGGCTTGCCTCTGAAGCTCAGTAGGGTTGGTCCTGGTCAGTCCCTGGATGGGAGACCAGATGCTGCTGGAAGTAGTGTTGGAGGGCCAGTAGGAGGTACTCTTTCCTCTGGTCGAAAAAAAAATGCCCCATAGCAGTGTTTGGAGATATTGCCCTGTGTAGGGTGACGACTTTTGGATGGGACATTAAACGGGTGTCCTGACTCGCTGTGGTCACTAAAGACCCCATGGCACTTATCGTATGAGTAGTGGTGTTAACCCTGGTGTCCTGGCCACCTAATCATTCCCAGCTTCTGATTGGCTCATTCGTGTCCTCTCCACTGTAACTATTCCCCAGGTCGTTGCTGTACTGTACATGAGAACGTGTTCTCAGTCAAAATAAGGGTTGAATAAAAAAACAACACATCACTGAAATCGAGGGAAAATATACTTTCCCCACAATCTACTGTGATGCAAACTCCTCCGCTTCTACACCGTTCTAGACTAGACCTGTGTCTGTCAGCATATGTTGAGTTTACAGGCTGATCCAGACTGAGCCTATTTGAATAGAGGAACAGTCTATGAAGGTTATAGTTAGTGGCTCTAGATAATGATTCCTGGTCTATGGGCTGGGCTGGCGGATGGCAGGTCATGTGGCTATGCACTGGGCCTATAAATCCAGCTCTATGATGAGCAGACTGTTACTGTGTATGAGTTATATCACTGAGGCTGAGGCCAGTAAAGACAGCCTCTCGTAAACATGTGGTATAGTCGCCGTGACACCGCTGTCAATTTTCATTTTTCAGCGGTTATTGGAGTGGAGAGTGCTGAGTTATGTCTCTGGGAGACTCTTGTTAAGACCTCCCTGTGAGAGAGAGAGGGGGAGAAAGGTACAAAGAGAAAGAGAGAGAGACCAGAATTTTCAGTTATGTCAGTTCATGTCATCACTCAAGATATACAGTATCATTTGTTTATTTAGTTGTTCTATGCCAAGCCCTAGATGTAAGGCCTCTTTTAGTTTTGTAATAGTGTAATAGTTGAGTTTTAGGGTTAATAATTATTATATATTTTTTTAAATCTTGTCTCTCTTAGCCCTCTCTTACCCCCCTTATCCCTCCCCTCTCTCACTCCCTCTGTCTGTCCTGTTGTCTCTTCTTTCTCTCGCTCGCTCTCTCTCTCACTCTCTCTGTCTCTCAGGGCGGCATGGTGGGAGATGAGACGCAATTATGGAGGGGAGATATGGGCACATTACTGCTGCTTGTTTTCACTGCGGGGGAGAGGAGGGGTCTGAGAGGAGAGGTGGGCCCAGTTGTGCTACTGAGAGAAAGCTCTGGCCCAGGCTGCCTGGCGATGGCTGATGATACGCCACTGGACTCACTGGCCCAGCCCGCCCCAGGTGAGTAATGCACAGCCAGGTCAGCTTACTGTACTGGAAAACACACCACTCACACACAATGGAGACTACACACACACCACACGACCCAGAGACTATACACACACACCACCACGACACAATGGAGACTAGACACACACCCACAACACCAATGGAGACCACACACACACCACACACAGACACACAACACCCTGGAACTACACACACACCACCACGATACAATGGAGACTACACACACCCACGCACACAATGGAGACTTACACACACACCACCACAGACAGAGACTACACACACACCACCACGGATACAATGGAGACTACACACACACACCACAACGACACATAGTACGGAGACTACACACACACCACCACACACAATGGAGACTACACACACACCACGACACAATGGAGACTACACACAGCCACGGGACCACACAGACACAATGGAGGACTACACACACACCACCACAATAAAATGGAGACTACACCACACCACCACGACACAATGGAGACTACACACAACAATCACGATACAATGGAGCACTACACACGACACCACACGACACAATGGAGACTACACACACACCATCACGATACAATGGAGACTACACACACACCATCACGATACAATGGAGACTACACACACACCACCACGACACAATGGAGACTACACACACACCATCACGATACAATGGAGACTACACACACACCATCACGATACAATGGAGACTACACACACAGGAGTACACACACAGCGCTCTGACTAATGAATCAAACAGTGGACTAAAATTGAAACACCACCCACTCCTCCACCTTTAGCTAAAAATAACATCCAATGGACAGTTAAACTCACACATTAAAAGTCATCAGAAGAACTAAAGCATTGTTTTGAGACTGATCAATGAGCAAGCTGCTGCATGGACAGATCAGAGATCATAGGAGATGTGTCAGCTCTGGGTCAGCTCTGTCGCCCTTCAATAACCACACTAATGAGAAGGGTACTTCCATAGACATAAAGCTGTGAGTCATTTATTAAAAGGTAGAAGATCATGGCTATAATAAGCAGCTCATATTCAAAAGAGTAGGCTTGATGTCCATGGTTACTCAATGTTCTCTCAGGTCAATGATTAATAAACAAAGAGCAAAGAAAAGCTGTCCTTGTAGTTGGATGAGATTGTTGCCTATTTAAAGGTGTCTCTTGTTTTCCCCATTAGTCCCCGGTGTATTTATCCCTGTGTTTCCTGTCTCTCTGTGCCAGTTCGTCTTGTTTAACCAAGTCAACCAGTGTTTCTCCTAGCTCCTATTTTTCCCAATCTCTGTTTTTCCCTGCCCTCCTGGTTTTGACCCTTGCCTGTCCTGACGCTGAATCCGCCTGCCTGACCACTCTGCCTGTCCTGACCTCGAGCCTGCCTATCCCCTTGTACTGTTTGGACTCGGACCTGTTCACTGAACCCCTGCCTGTCCTGACCTCGAGCCTGCCTATCGCCTGGTACTGTTTGGACTCGGACCTGTTCACTGAACCCCTGCCTGTCCTGACCTCGAGCCTGCCTATCCCCTTGTACTGTTTGGACTCGGACCTGTTCACTGAACCCCTGCCTGTCCTGACATCAAACCTGCCTATCCCCTTGTACTGTTTGGGCTCTGACCTGGTTTATGAACGCTATTCTTTCCCCGACCTGCCTTTTGCCTACCCCTTTTGGTATAATAAATATCGGAGCTCAGCCATCTGCCTCCTGTGTCTGCATTTGGGTCTCGCCTTGTGCCCTTATAGCATGAAGGGTTATTGAGACAAAAGTATCGAAATGTCTCCTAGCTATCCACTTCACAAAGACAGACATTGTGCTACAGCGAAGATCACCATACTCCATGGCCATTTCCTCTAATCGACGCTCTTGGCAAGTCTAATATTTACAAAACTGCTATAGGTTGACAACTCTCAATTAAACTTGTCATAACAGAATCCATCCAAAAGAAAAGAGGGAGAGAGAGAGGAAGGAGAGATGTAGTGGATGATGTCAACAGGGTGAGCGAGGGAGGAAGAGGGCACTCATACATGCCATGGGTAAACAGCTGTTATGGTTGAACTGGTTTCCTTTGTGCCCTGACTACACCTCCACACACACACACACACACACACACACACACACACACACACACACACACACACACACATACATACATACATCCTTACGTATGCCAGGCATGCACTTCTCTCACACACAACTCCCTCACACAGTCAGACAAAAAGCCTTGAGTGATAGCACCGAAATTCAATAGCTTATGAAATGGCATTTCTGTTCAACTATTCATCTTTCTGTTTCAATGCTTTGAAGTTGATCTGCTTTTGAAACAAAGCAGAATTCAGCAGAACTCACCAAAAGAGAAAGAAAAAGCAAGAGAAAAAAAGCCCCTTTCCAATACATGTCTGAATTATTACAGGGATGTAAGTATGTAACCTTAGCCAGGGGTAGAGGTCTGGAGTGCTTTTGAGTCTGTGTAAATGGATCTAATCAGAGTGCAGGGAAAACAAGTATGACCCTGTGCACTGTGCATGTAAGAGGTCATCCTGTCTGTTTGGCTTTCTGGGTCCTTACCATGTGCTTTCTCTGAAAAGGGGCTGGACTACACTGGTGTTGTAAATAACCCTGGCCCAGAGAGGAGAGACCTGTGTGTGTGTCTGTGTCTATGTGTGTGTTACGGGGGCATACTGGTCTCCTTGTGAACCCGGCTCAAACACACACATACACAAATACACACACGCTGGGATCATTTCTCCCCAGACTAACTGCACAGCAGTGTGTCTCTGACCCCACACGGTCCTCTCTCTGAGCCACAGGCAAACAGAGTAGAGTCCAACAGGCCCCTGTGTCTGATTCACAAGTATGGTTCGCTATTGTAATGATATGCCTCCCAACTCCCGCTCCACTGTCGATCACTAAGACCTGGCAGAGTGATAATTTAAAATGTCAATAAAAGTGCTCTGGAGAAATTCCACGCGGATTATCACCCCAGTAACATAAACAGACTATGGCTTATCTTTCGGGGCAGAAAAAAAACGTGTCGTCTTAATTTCATAAACCCTGTCTTCTTTTATTAAAAAATCTGCTATGCCAGGCTGGGAATGGGAGAGTAACATTACATTTTTTAGTGAAGGGGGTGTTGGGTTGAGTTGGGGCAGCCCCCCCACCACCCTTTTTTGGGGGGGGGGGGTGGGAAGCGCATCATATAAAAGAAGATATACAAGCGATTCACATGCAAATGCTGTGGGTGATTTAGAAAGAGGGGAGAAAAGGGGAAATGTGCTATTGAAAGGCAGCGGAGGGATGGAGGGAGGGATGGAGGAGGAGGGTGTGAGGTAGCGGCGCTATGAAACAGAGAGACATTTGTGTAATCTGGCTTTATGTATCACCAGTTGTGAATAATAACATAAAGAAAACTTACCTCATCATGCCTGGTACAGCCAAGGCATAAATAACGACCAGAACAATGGAATTACTATTAGCCAGTCTCGTCTGGAGCTCACAGCTACATCACAGGATTCTTTAGAAGAGCTGGCAAGAAGATGAATGTTTTGTTAAATATCAGTGTGGAGGCATGTGAAGAAGGAGAGGAGGAGGGTTGAAGGGGCGGGGAGGATGGGGGGTAGCTTGCTGAGTCTTCTAAACTAAGAGTCTATCCTGGCACTTGTGTTAATTATGGTGTGTTGCTACGGATGCGTCACACTCCTCTTGGCCTGACTCTGGCGTCTCTGGCGTGTTGGTGGAGGGTTGTTATGGTATTAGATACATGTATTTGTTCAGAGGATTATGGGTGGTGTTCCACGGAATCCCAGGCGTCTGATTGGTCGACGTGTGCTTTTCGGGACGTATTGCTTGGCTCCTGGCCCTCACGGCATAATAATGTGCTATGTGACGCCACCAGCCCGGCTCCTTTCTCAAAAAGCTGAATTTTAGAAGCACATCTTTTATGATTCACTCCCAGAGAGTGTGAAATGTCTTGCAGCCTGTTTCTGTAGCTCAACAGCACTTCCTGGAATTAGGAAGAATAGGATCTTCTCAGAATGAGTTTGATTCTCTTTGTTTTTGTGATGAGTATACAGATACAGATGTTGACAAACACCCAGGTTGAGGATAACTGTAGCCAGGATAAATTAGGATAAATGTATGTAGTCATAATTGTAGTGTCCGTCATCCATAAAGTCTACGACAGTGAGATCATGTGTGTGACCAGAACAGAGTCGCTACCCCCAGGGTAGTGTGTGTGTGACAGTGATAGACCCAGTGTGTGCTCCTCTGCCCATACCCCCCTCCAACACACACATACACATACAACCTCATACACACATACAAACACACCGGCACACACACCCTAACCCCTAACACACCCTTATACACACATACAAACACACCGGCACACACACCCTAACCCCTAACACACCCTCATAAATCTATGGACACATAGCATTAGCACTTCATGTCCGGGGCCTGTGATCTAAGGAGACAGACATGTCCAGGCACACCCCCTCTCTCTCTCTTTCTCTACCTTCTTTATTTTTCTATACCTGGGACACACAAGGTCAGGGGTGAGCCTGACAGCATGACAACGGGGTGACAGAGACACAAGCTAGGGGGACAGAGTGACAGGGTGGCGGGGATGCAGGGTGATAAGGTGCTGGCACGGGGTGACAGAGAAACTCTCTGGTGAGGACATAGGCGAGTGATGGCAACTGACCAACACACCCAATTCTCACCTTCTCTCTTTTTCTCTGTCTCTTTTTCTGTCATTCTCTCTTTATCTCATGCTCTCTCTATCTCCGTCTTTAACCACTACCCCCGCCATCTCTTCCTCTTTTTTCCCAGACTTTGACAGAAGGTATGTGTTCTGTGTAGCCTGGTCCCAGGTCTGTTTGTGCTGTGTTCCCTGGTTGGCACTAACATATCTTTGTCCAGGCTAGTCCTGTGTTCCTGTCTGGACACTGCAGGAGCTCAGAGTCCTCAACAGCCCACTTTGATCCTCTCCTCTGGAGCTGCTCATTGTTCCTGCTGTGTGTGTGTTTTCCCTCCAACTCTGATGTCATCGCCGTGCCGTGCACTCATCCAGGCTTCATTAAGTTAGGGTCTTTTGTGTGGAGGGGAGGTGGGGGTCGGAGGGGAGGGTGGTGAAATGCTGCGCTGGTGGTGGTAGTGGTTAACATCCTTCCTGTTTGCTCTCTTGGCTGTGAGTCACGGCCTGTGACACTCTGAACGAGGCCAGAGGGCCAGGGGAGTACATTCTGGTGGGCAGCCCCCCAACCCCCGACCCGGCCCGGCCAGCCAGGGGAGAGGAGGAAATTAAAACATCTCCCTTTGTTTCATATACCAACAACCTCACACACTAACTCAGCACAAAAAGTGTGTCAAATCAAATCAAATCGAATGCAATTTTATTGGTGTATTACGGGTGTAGCGAAATGCTTGTGTTATCTCGCTCCAACAGTGCATGCTTGAACATTATGTAATACATGTAATGTTCGTTCTAGTTATTGCTGAAATGGTTTCCTAGAATGGTTGAGAACACTGGTCATATTAGCCCAATACCAGAATGAATTAATAAATAATCTGTCCTGACCCTAGAATCAGATGAGAGATGTGATGGCATAGTGGAACAGTATGTGAGAGACTGTCTGACCTCTAATTTAGCTACACACACACCCAGTGTCTTGATCTGTATCCCTAACTCCTAACCAGAGGGGTGTGGAGACAGACACTATAGCAGCACTCTCCCACTGGGTTAATAAGTATTCTGTCTTGGTCCCAGTCAGATGCACTTTACCTTCTAATACACTGTCTGTGTTTTCTGCCTTCAAAGCCACACTGCACAGCCGCAGTGACCTCATGTCTGCCACAGACGGCTTTTGTAAACTAATGAGTGATAGGGGCCAGGGCCTCCGCTGCTATCTGACCATGTATGTGTGACTGACTGTGTGCGTGTGTGCGTGTGTGCGTGCGTGTGTGTGTGCATCCGTGTGTGTGTATTACTGACAGTGTGGGAGTGTGTATGTATAACTGAATGGAGAGTAGAGTGTGGTAATGCCTTGCAGGGTAATATGGTGACTGTATAATTGGTCATCCTCTAGTCGGTTTTATTATGGTATGCGTCGTTGGCTCGGAGTTGTATTGTGTTCACATAATTGTTTACACATCAATCCAGTGGGGGTGCTCCAGTGGGGGTGGTCCAGTGGGGGTGTTTCAGGCAGCAGGAGTCAGTGTGCTCCAGTGGGGGTGGTCCAGTGGGGGGTGTCCAGGCAGCAGAAGTCAGTGTGCTCCAGGGGGGTGGTCCAGTGGGGGTGTTCCAGGGAGCAGAAGTCAGTGTGCTCCAGGGGGGTGGTCCAGTGGGGGTTTCCAGGGAGCAGAAGTCAGTGTGCTCCAGTGGGGTTAGTGGAGGTGTTCCAGGCAGCAGGAGTCAGTGTAGTCCAGTGGGGGGTTAGTGGGGGTGTTCCAGGCAGCAGGAGTTAGTGTAGTCCAGTGGGGGGTTAGTGGAGGTTGTCCAGGAAGCAGGAGTCAGTGTGGTCCAGTGGGGGTTAGTGGAGGTGTTCCAGGCAGCAGGAGTCAGTGTGGTCCAGTTGGGTCAGAGACAGGGAGAGGAGAGTAGAGGGGAGGAGGTATCAGTGTCAAGGCGGGCGAGGCTTCTGCTGCTGTCTGTTGTTTGTTGACAGGAAGGTGTCATTTGGCAGAGTGTCTGTTGCAAAGGCCGGGGGCCAGGATGGGCCTCCTTCATCCTAATGACTATGGAGTGTGACTCACATGACGACAGGCTACAGAGCGGGGTGTAAACTAAGAGAGAAGAGCACCTGGCGCTGCCCCTCACCACTCCCGCAGCCTAGCTACCTCACCTCTCTCAGAGAAGGTAGAGCCTCTGTATCTTTATGTTTTCACCCACGCTGAATAAACTATGAATAAAGAGACCATGTGACCCTCCCTAATTGTTCATGTTTAAGCCCCTTCAATGGGAAGATGGAAATTTCAGACCTTCAGGGTCTTCTAGCTCAGGCCACCAGACCCCTTTGTCTCCTCATGGCAAAACTGAAAAGGGTAACAGGCATATGTTTACATAATTGTATGTAAACAATACACATACTTTTCTCCTTTTTTATGTAGAGCAAGAGCAAAAGGAAAAACAAACACTTGTTGTGTGTGTGTTTGGTTTTACTATCCCTTACAAGAAAAATGCAATTTTAGGCTTCGGGGTTAGGTTAGGATTTTGTTTAGCGTTTGAGATTAAAGTTAGTGTTAAGGTAGGGAAAGCTTATGGTGAGGGGGTTAGGGGAAAATAGGATTTTTAATGGAAATCAATTGTTTGGTCCCCACAAGGTAAAAAAAATGTGTCTGTGTTGTCAGGGATTTATTTTGTGTTTGGACAAGGTATGTTAGATCTTGCTTCTCAAGTGTTTTTAATCTCTTTGAAAATATCAGTATATTGACTTGATTGAGTATGTGCCTAAACCAAAGAGTTAATGTGCTGCTTAGCATATTATATGTAGTTCAGATATAATATGGCTTCTGCTCACAAAACAAATACAGATTTAAAAATGATGACATTGGTGTAGTTACGCACCTGGTTCATGGCAATTCTTTCCAACAATAACAATAGAATTCTCAGGTCATGGGTGTTTATAATTTCATAAAGCCCTGCAATGTGATTTGTAAAAGAGGGGGTATCCTAGTAATCGTTGTTGTCAGAGTCCCTCTACTCAAGCCAAGGTGTGGGTGAGACAAACACGCAATTACATCTCTGCATGTTGTTGAGACGTTTAGAATTCCCACACCTAATACAGAAGCATTGATTCAAATTCAGGCTTTAGAGCCCACGGTGGGAACATATTTATTGTGGCACCTTTTCTTTCCTGCCGGTGACAGTCGACTACAAAAACTAATTAGTGCTTTCAGCCCGACACCCATTAGCTGAAACACAATCCTCGAAGCTCTGTGAAAAATACAATTATGACATTCCTCTTTTATACACTGGTTAGGTCCTAATCCCCTTCCAATGGAATATGATTCCCACTACAAATTGTCTGTCCTGTTATATGTTCTGCAACACATAATTAAACCTGTGTGTGGCTTGAGGAGAGGAAGTAATTTTGTTCAAAGACTTTTTGGCAACAGTAGTGTGCTCTGTCTTTATGCTTGTTTAAGTAACAGCTACTGGTGAACCTGGTCCTGTGAGTTGTTCTAATGGATTAGTAACAACAATAGCAGCAGCCACCTGTAAATAACCTGCGTTTGGCACACAGCCAGAAACACAGACACACAGTGGCTGATATTGACACACACACACACACACACACCACACACACACACACACACACCACACACACACACACACACACACACACACAACACACACACACACACACACACACACACACACACACACACACACACACACACACACACACACACAACACACACACACACACACACACACACAGGAGATTAAATTAATCATAAAGTGAGTGTGGGTTCTGGTGGCCGTCAGCAGGTTTAGTTAGACGGCTGTCACTCGCTGACCTGGAGAAAATGTGTCAACACATTACTGCAGGCCATTAAAAACAATCCAGCATTATTCTCAAAGGTGGCTCTGCTGCTGCTTTACACCAGGATAAATCATCCACTGGCTGGTGGTCGAAACACAACCAGAACAACACCCTATTATCAAAAGAAACAAAGTCTAAAGGAAACTTTTATGAGAAATATTATTAACTTTTATTAACGTTTTTTCATAATTGTTCTACAAATCAAATCCAATTTTATTGGTCACAAACACGTGATTAACAGATGTTATTGCGGGTGTAGTGAAATGCTTGTGTTTCTAGCTCCGACAGTGCAGTAATATCTATCAAGTAATATCTAACAATATCACAACATATACCCAATACACACAAAACTAAGTAAAGGAATGGAATTAACTTCTCTGCGCTACGGATCCCTTTAGCGGGATCATTTTCCTAAACAACCGCTGAATTGCAGGGCGCAGAATATTACTAAMAATATTTATAATCATGCAATCACAAGTGAAATATACCAAAACACAGCTTAGCTTGTTGTTAATCCACCTATCGTGTCAGATTTTGAAAATATGCTTTGCAGCGAAAGCAATCCAAGCTTTTGTGAGTGTATCAATCAATGCTACAACAGCTAGCCCCAAATTAGCATGGTCATGAAAGTCAGAAAAGCAATAAAATTAATCGCTTACCTTAGATAATCTTCGGATGTTTGCACTCACGAGACTCCCAGTTACACAATAAATGTTCATTTTGTTCGATAAATATTACTTTTATAAGAAAAAACTGCCATTTGGGTTGCGCGTTATGTTCAGAAAACTACAGCCTCGTTCCGGTCCTGAAAGGCAGAAGAAAATTCCCAAACGTATCAGATTCAAAATATTACTAAAAATATTTATAATCATGCAGTCACAAGTGAAATATAAAAAAAACACATCTTAGCTTGTTGTTAATCCACCTATCGTGTCAGATTTTGAAAATATGCTTTGCAGCGAAAGCAATCCAAGCTTTTGTGAGTGTATCAATCAATGCTACAACAGCTGGCCCCAAATTAGCATTGTCACGAAAGTCAGAAAAGCAATAAAATTTATCGCTTACCTTTGATCATCTTCGGATGCTGGCACTCACGAGACTCCCAGTTACACAACAAATGTTATTTTTGTTCGATAAATATTACTTTTATAACAAAAAAACGCCATTTGGGTTGCCTTTTATGTTCAGAAAACCAAAGCCTGGTTACATTCGACGAAAATTCCAAAAAGTATCCGTAATGTTCGTAGAAACATGTCAAATGTTTTTTATAATCAATCGTAAGGTTGTTTTTAACAAACATAATCGATAATATTTCAACCGGACCGTAACCTATTCAATAAAAGAGAGAAAGAAAATGGAGAGCTACCCCTCTCGCAGGAACTAATCAGAGGACACCTGACTAGTTTTGAAAAATCTTGCTCATTTTTCAAAATAAAAGCCTGAAACTATGTCTAAAGCCTGGTCACAGCCTGAGGAAGCCATTGGAAAAGGAATCTGGTTGATACCCCTTTAAATGGAAGAAAGACGGGCCAGGAAACACAGATTTAAAAAAATAATAATTAAAAAAAACACGGCCGGGTTAGATTTCCTCAGGTTTTCGCCTGCAGAATCAGTTTTGTTATACTCACAGACAATATTTTGACAGATTTGGAAACTTTGGAGTGTTTTCTATCCTAATCTGTAAATTATATGCATATTCTACGATCTGCACCTGAGAAATAGTCAGTTTACCTTGGGAACGTTATTTTAAAAAATCTGACCCCTAGCGTCAAGAGGTTAAGAATACATAAATATATGGACAAGCAATGTCAGAGCGACATCGACATAGACTAAGATGCAATAGAATAGAATACAGTATATACATATGAGATGAGTAATGCAAAATATATGTCAACATTATTAAAGTGACTAGTGTTCCATTTATTAAAATGGTCAGTGATTTCCAGCCTCTAATGTGCTAGTGATGGCTGTTTAACAGTCTGATGGTCTTGAGATAGAAGCAGTTTTTCAGTCTTTCGGTCCCAATATGGGTCATTCGTAATAATAAGCATTTCCATGACATTATAGTGGTTTGAAGAATAGACTCATCCATTTCCATTGCACTACAATGAAGAGGATAAGGATTAAACATAGGCCATAATCTGTTCTGTCCAGATTATTGTTGCAGTGGGTGAGCTAGGCTAATCCTCCACATAATTCTAATCCGACATTTAGTTGTTTGTCTGACCACAGTGCCCTTCCTACAGGTAAAGGATGTGACTGCCCTGGAGAGGGGGGAGGCCAGCCGACAGGACGACATGCCATAAACAACGTCACTGTCAGCCAGGCAAAGACTACCAGTGTCTGACTGCCTGCTTCAGAGGTCAGGGGGCAAATCTGGTGCTAATCTGATAATCCAATTGGGCTCCCGTATTCACATGATCTGCAGCGCTGAAGGATGGACACACTCACCTACAGTAGGCATATACACACGCAAACGGGCACATACACACACACAGGAACACACACACCCACCCACACAGGAACTCACACACACACTCACACACACACAGGAACACACATACACCACACACACACTCGTGCTGTCAATCTCCTGGCCTCTGTATGTCTCACGTCAGTGTTTGACTCGGTGTCACCGCTCCATTTGATTCCTCTGACTCTTCAAGCAGATTAGTGAAGGTGACTTAGAGGGGGAATTCCGGTGCGTAATTGGCAGAATTTATAAACCAATTAAAAGAACATTCTAAAGAGCGTTATTCTCTGCTATTATTAACTTGCTCTGATTGAATAAACAGGGGCCCCAGTCGATGTGAACACTTCCTATCATACCCTTACTGTTAGTAAGCACAGTGTGCCGGACCCAGTGTTCTCTAACGGTCAACCATAGGACAGTGAGGCTCTGTGTTGTGGTCAGATAATTTCAGGGCCAACTCATCCCAACTCACTCAGACACAACAGCAAAACATCACTACTCCCTGCTTGTCCAATTCCACGTACATGTCCATGTTGCATGTTACACATTTTCTCCATGCAAACAAGTCAATAACAACAACCGTGTGTCCTGGCCTGCAGTATCTCTCTGCATGTAAAGGTACAGTCCTGCTCTTTGGCACCAGGGTAGTAGCAGGCTTAGAGGGAGACTGGATCCCATTTCCCAGGCAGGCCGAACAGAACAGAGCAGAACCCCAAGGCAGTATGTGTGTCTCTGTGTGTGTGTGCGCGTAGGCGTGTACTTGCATCTGTGTTTGTGTGTGTGCGTAGGTGTGCATGCATGTGCGTGCATGTGTGTGTGTGGAAACTGAACTAATTGCAGGATATTGGGTCTGGGATGATTAGAGGAAGAGGTGAATTCCTGTGCTGTGATACAACCAGACCAATGTAAGGCTAATGAAGGAAGGATGCATTATTTTATATTATTAGATAAGTGTGGATCCCACAGTGGATGCTGTGACCCGGGGCACCCAGGGAAGGCAAGAGGAAGAGGAAGGATGACAACAGCTCCCAATGTATAAAGAGTCTTACTGCATACTGCCATACTGCATACTGACGTGCTAATATACTAACAATCCTCTGGCGACTCTCAGGGTGCTGTATGTCTCCTTGATGATTTGCAACAAGTGTCAACATTCCTTTTCAAAGAACACTTTCTTGCTTACAATTACTATCCAACACTACTAATTCTTCTTCTTGACAGAAGAATTCTTGGAGATACTCATGGCTTTCTGCAGTTGCCAGACCTTGATTGGGCCGCCTCTTGTTTAGCAGCCTCTTTGTTTACTGTGTTTGTTTGACGTGACTTTAGAAAGAAAGAGAGAGAAAGAGAGACTATTTATTGAGTACAGCAAGCACTGATCTGTGTTCAAGCTTCCCTATGACCAGAGAGGGAGACTCCAACCAGACCTGGGTTCAAATACTATTTTAAATCTTTCAAATACTTTGAGCGTTTGCTTCAGGCTGCCTGGAGTGACTGATGACCAGGGGTTGCACTATTGTCACTATTCCATTGGTTTCACTGCTCCAGACACACTCAATCAAGCACAGCTATAGTATTTGAAAGGTTTCAAATATTATTTAAACACAGGTCTGAGTACTACTCCTCTAACATATACCCTCCAATCAGAGCAGGATGAGCAGGAAGAGGACATTGTTTACCAATAGAACTAATCACCCTGATAACACCTCTATAAACCTCAGCTAACTGTCTGCTGTCAGTCTCTTGATGGGGGGGCAGTGACTGGTGTGACTGGAGAGTACCTAGGTGTGACCACAGACAATGCTGCAGCAGCGCCAAAGACAAATAGACGGGGGTGCCGTGCGCTGAGGCAATATTTGGCTTGGCCAGATGGCCAGAGAGAGCATGCAGGGCCAGGCAGGCTTCATAACCCTCTCCACATCTGCTGCTTGTGATTTGACAGTCAGCCAGTGAGTGTCCGTCCGTCTCTTTGCGTTTGTGTGTGTGAGGTTTTTCCAGTGCTCTGAGGTAGTCAAACAGCGTGATGGGTTGGGATGAGCCCTCCAACACTGACTGATCAGTGGATTGACTGACTGGCTGAGCAGTGAGCGCGACCCTGGAGAGAGTCGAGACACATTACCCCAGGGGCCCAGGGACATTGCATTTACCCTGGGATGAGCTTGGCTATAGTCGATATAAAAGAGATACTTACAAAGTCTGAGCAAAGTTTTGTTTTTGCATTAATCCTATGTGTCATACAAATGTAGAATTATTGTATGATGACATGCATGATAGAATAGAAATAGCAGGATGTAGTCAACAAACGTGGAGTGTTTTTCAATATGCTGTGCTCAGATTGGCTGCTCTCATTAAATAATGTTAGACCTAGCCAAACTCCTCCTCTCCTCTCCTTGAGGACTGCCAGAGTAAAACTGGTGTGGTCCCATTGCATCACCAGTCGCCCTGTCCACATTCAGAAGCTTGCTTTCGCAGCTGTTTAGTATAAATTCTCTGTGAATATCTTTGTCCAGATGGTTTATTTTTACAAACAATACACAGGCTCACATTCCTGCAGTGTGCCCCCCACCCTCCCCTGCCTGCCTAACTAGCAAGACTCACTTTGGAGAGAGAGAGATGGAAGGGTGGGGGTAGAGGGGTGCACAGTAGGCACAGTGACACTAGTCTCATGCCAACAAGGTACAATAAAAATGATTTGTTCCTGTACAGGTATGGATACATAACATAGACATAGATATTGAGAGACAGATACACACATAACACACAGTGTTTCATGTGAGGACTCAACAGATGTGTGGGGTAAAAAAGTGCATGTATATGGATTTTGGATTCCAGTGTGTTTATTTGAACAGGATACATAACCATTTGTCATAGATCATCGGGGTTCCAGATGAGAACCAGATGACGTTGCAGCAGCGTTGTGTTAGTTAATGTCACTGATATTGAATGGAGGGGCGTGGTGTTTCCGTTTACCCTCCGGTCATTCAGACAGTCTCAGGCCCTGCACCCCTGCCTGCACACCCAGGCCCTACTGACACTGCCAGCATACCAATACCTGCGCACCTGCCTGCACCCCTCCCTGTACCCCTGATTGCACCCCCTTCTATACCCCTGCTACACACCTGCATGCACCCCCAAGTCCCCCAGGCCCTCCACCCCTGCCTAAATCCCGGACTGCACCCCCAGGCCCCACTGCCACAGCCAGCGAGCCAGCCACTGCACACTGCACATCCACTCCCTTCCAGCCAACAGCTCAGGCCCTCCTCACAAAGGGAACTCCTAACAAGAGAGAAGAAAGAGCCAGAGGCACTTGGACGGGATTACATCCTAGTAAGATTCTTCAGTCCCCTCCACAGGCCGCCCCTTAACCCTCCCCTCCCCTGTTCAGAAAGTGAGCAGGCAAGGACTCAGTGAATAAAGAGAGAGGGTCCACACAAGAACCAATGGACTGTTCATAGTTGGATGGAGTAGATTGACAGAGGGTCCAGTCTCTACAGAAGGTCTATTGTGTACTGAGGATTCAGTTACTACAGTATATATATATTTTCACTATAGCTTTAGAATGAGAATCTTTTTATTTTTGCCTCTGTGGAGTTCCTGTATATTTACCTTTTATGATGATGGAAGTGTATCATAGTTCCTAAATTGACAGTTGTCAGCTGTAAACATTCAATAGAGAAGATAGCTGTATGTCTGCCTGGTGTAAACCATATTTTAGGAACTTGCCTTGACTCGGCCAGAACTCCCACCAAGCCTGTGAGAGGCAAGGCCATCACCCCACTGATGTTTTCCCATGTCCTCTTAAACACCCACAGCACAGCACAGCACACCCCTCAGGACTCTTTATCCCTCCTCTCTCTCTCTCTCTCTCTCTCTCTCTCTTCTTCTCCTCTCTCTCTCTCTCTCTCTCTCTCTCTCTCTCTCCTCTCTCTCTCTCTCTCTCTCTCTCTCTCTCCTCTCTCTCTCTCTCTCGCTCTCGCTCTCGCTCTCGCTCTCTTTCCATCCACCTCTCTCTCTGTCTCCCCCCTCTTTCTCTCTTTTTATTGCCCCTCCTCTATCCTATCTCTCTTTCTCTCTGTCTCTCCTCCTCACTCACTCCTTCATTACCTTTACTCTAGGTGTTCTTGTCCAATCCACCACCATGAGACCAAGCTGTGAAGCAGCCTATTGGGGGTGCTTCCTCCTGTTCCTCCACATGATCCCCCCACAGTGGCGGAAGGGGTCAGGTAACAGGTGGACAAAGCCTGGTCGATTCAGAGTAAATGATGCGTGGTCCCAGCGCGGTAAATAAGAGGCAGGATGCCATCAAAGCAGGGCAGCCTGAACAGCTGCCATTCCTGCTGGGTTCCTGCCGCTGCTGATGGTGGGGATGAGGTCACCTGGCTGAGCCCACCGTGGCTCACCATGTACAGAGGGACAGGATGTGTAGATGTAGTTGACCGCACTGCCTGTGGAAAGTGGAGAACTCACTGATGTGATGTATAAGTTCACTTTAATGATCAGAAGAGTAGTGACATTGTTCTTGTTTAGGAAAACTATCAACCAAACATAAATGGAAATAGGTTTTTGGGCTATGGGCGATGGCATAGGGTAAGATTATAGTTGTTTGTGGATGATAGTGGTAATAACTATTATTTTTTGTGTTGTGTTTTTCTCCTCGCTTATCTTCCATGGAGAAGTGTGACAGTCATTTCAGTGGTGAGGATAGGTTTAAAAATCCCTGCAATAAAACCACATAGTTTGAAAACAAAAAAACATCCAGCAGTTTCCAAAACGCTCCTTATAGTTACTGCTKTAATTTTGTTGTTCCCTCGCCAGCCCCAGAACAGGAAGGGGCTGTAGAGCTGTAGCTGTTGTTTGTAGGTAGCCTGCATGTCTTGTGTTGTTTAGAACGGCTTGCGTCAGAGCTGCTGACCTCAGAGCTGAAAGACTGAATCACTCAGCAGCCTTCCCTCTGGAGCTCCTCCCTTCACTGGAGCCAGGGAGGGAGCCCCAGCTGCCTGCTCTCCCAGCCAGGGCTCCCCAGCCAGGGCTAACCCAGCCAGGCCTCCCCAGCCAGGGCTAACCCAGCCAGGCCTCCCCTCAGCCAGGCCCCACGGCACTGCTCCACACCCCTCCTGGAGCTGGGGACAGGTTCTGGGCCTGGAACTCTTCCTCACATCGCAGCCAGGACAGCAGCCCGCCAGCCCCCTCAGCCAGGCCCCATTGTGGTGCTCCACTGCCCAGTAATTGATGCCTTGGACTGGGGATATATTTAATCACCATAACAAGGAGTTGGTAGGAATAAATGACCTTGTAAAGGCTTGCTCTCTGTGAAGCTTTCTGAATGAGCTGGATCACAGCTTATGGGCTGGGGTGGAGGAGGGTGGAGTTGTGTATGTGCAGTCCACCTACCTCCCCTGCTCCCCTTGCCCAGCCACCACCACCCCTCCTCCCTGCCTCCCTCCCTCCCTCCATCCACACCCCTAGCACTACCTCCCCTGCCCAGCCACTCCTCCCACCCTCCTGCCACCCCTCTCACCCCCATCCCCACCCTTAACACATCCGACTGCAGGCCAACAAATTTCATTACAACAGCCTCAAACTGCCCAGTTTTAGAGGCTTCTAATTATTCCTCTCTTAGATGTGGTTGTGTCGAGAAAGGCTGTAAATCAACAGAAGTGGGAGAMGCCAGGCCTGGAGCTGTGAGAAAACTGGAAACAAATGATCTGCCTCCCCTCCTGTCCTCCCTCCCTTCCTCCATGCTATTGCTCCCTCCCTCCATCCATCCATCTATCCTTCAGCCTACCCCCTCATGTTCCAGCGACATGCAGGAACTAGAGGACAGAGCGATGGGGGGAAAGTGAGGGGGGTGGCTGTTGTCCAACTGAACACCTCAAAGCGTTATATGAGACCAGCAGCCAGAGACACCGGAGTACAGTGACCCTGGCCAACACTATATATACACTCCATTGTCGCATTCCAAATGGCACCCTATTACCTATTTAGTGCACTACATAGAGCTCTGTTCAAAAGTAGTGCACTGTGTAGGATAATGGKGTGCCATTTGGGATGCATCCTATATCACATAACTAGGTCACTCAGGAGATGGAACGATAGCAGATTGGACAGATTTGTATGAAATGATAGCATGTTTATTAAGAGGAAATAAAACCAACGTGATATAGTATGACTGTGGACAGATGGGACAGGACGGTAGCCTGGATATATGAGCTGGTCTTAGGAAACACAGTCAGTCATATTGAAAAGACTTTGTCCTCTGACTCCTCGTATCCTCTGCTGTAGTGTCTAGTACTGAACATACATGATAGAGCCCCATTGACCACAGAGCTGAGCCCCACTGGTATAGGTATAATAGGAGTTGTGCCTTTCGGCCTGTAGGTGTGATGGGTTGTCTGTGTCCTCATTAGGGTCCCATAGTGTGAGCGTCCGCTGGTCAGGTTTTGCGCTGAGGGCCGAGTTAGGGGAGTGACATGCCCAGCAGACAGAAGTGCTAGCTGAGTGGTACCTGGAATCTGCCTGTCCTGTCTCTGTCTGCTGCTCCCTCCACAGACTAGCCTGCCTGTAATCAGCCTCTTTAATGGTTCCAGCCAGTAATTGCTCTGTATAGCCCCAAGATAGCAATCAAAGGGCTCAGAGATGCTGAATTCCACGCTCTCTCTCTCTCTTTTTGTTTTATCCGCTGCTTTGTGTTTGGGGGCACTGTAACAAAAGCATCTTGGCATCTGTTTCTTGGTGTTTGAAAGGGGGGAGATCAATTCAAATTGAACTAATGGCAAAATTGATATCTCTTTGAAGAGTGAGCCCAGCCCCCGCTTCCCCCGCCTCTGTCTTGTGTGCAGTTTTCCCTGTCCTCTGCTCTCTTATCTTTCAACAATTACAAGACCTAGTCTAATGGCCCCTTTAAGTTGCCTGCCAGCTGTATTTGCAAAAAAAATGATGTCTTCATCTTTCTAAGACAAATAAAGCTGTGGTGAGTGAGGATCATTCTTATGCAGTGTCAATGCCTTTACTCTGAAGTCATGGCTGCATAGGACATCACGCTGTCGATTAGTGAGATGAGCTATGGCTGTGTCCTCAAGTCAGTTTGGGCCTACAGGTACACGTACACTATGTGTCATTTGTTATGCTCCAGGGACGTGTGTGTCACAGTCACTTGTTTAGTGGAGAGGGAGGGMGGCTACGAACGAAGGGGGGCTATGATCAGTACAGCGATGTAGCAGGGTGAGATCATTAGTTAACACAGTGACAAGAGAAGGGGGAGGAGACACCTGCAGCTCAGCAGATGTTCAATCCATTATCACTAGCTTGCTCCTCTCCCCAAGCCCCATCCTCCACCCCTCATCCCCAGCCCCCACCAGTCCCAGTACCCATGTAGGCCTAGCCTGTCAGGTGGGTGGGGGTAACTGATGCACATTGCCTGAAGGAGGCATCAGCCACCAAAATACACCTGCTTCTTATCTCCCACCTATCCTGTATCTAAGTACTGACAATGACCCTACAACTCAACACAGAGTACATTACCAGTCCATACCTGTTAATGACATCAGATGCCTTCTACAGTTTCCAGGTCAAAGAGGGAGAGAGTAAACATGGTGTCCTTTCCACCTGTGAGAGGGTGAGATGCTAACCTGCTTAGAGATCTACCTTGCATGATCCAATGCAAGGAGGTCAAATCTCATCGTTGGTTAGCACGCACAGCGATGGATACTAATATATATGAGAAACTGAGAAAGAGAGAGAGAGAGCGAAAGAGAGAGGGAGATGAAGAGAGATAAGACAGGCAGCAGATACCAGAGAAAATAATGAGGAAGTCAAGGAGAAGAGGGTATCAGTACCGCAGCTCAACTGAGAGAGAGAGAATGAGAGAGAGAAGGGAAAGAGAGAGTGTTGGAGCGGGTGAAAGAAAGTAGCGCTGGCCAAGTGTTTGAAGTGTATCACTGTAGGCCAAACATCTGAAGARGACAAGATTGCAAACATGTCACAGTATCGCCTGCTTGCACTTAACAGCAGATGTTAGGTCTCTCTAGGCTGGGTAATGGCTCCATACTCAGGTTGGCCTGACCTGATGAATGAATAATGTGCTGCACAAAAAACTGAAACTGTAACAAGCTCATAACGCCGATCGCAAATCCTTYGCTCTTTTCCTCTTTCACCYTCCCTCCCTTCTCACCCCCACTCCTCCTCTTCTCCACTACTTCCCTGGTTGCAGAATGCCCAGCCACGCTTCCCGTTTAGTGTGTAATTACTTTGAAGGCGACGGATGCCAATACATTCTCCRCACGTAATAGCACCGGGGCGATTTAGCTCCTAATTTATGGGCAAAGGGTTCAAAGTTTTAATAATATTTGGCTAGTATCATGGTAGGCCCTGTCTGCTCTGCCGTGATGGATGGAGGCAGGATCAAGCCATTGTGATTCTGAGCATGACGAGRTATTGGCACCAAACAAGTTTATACCCCCACAACACAGTCCTTTATAGGGCTGGCCGTGGCTGTTCCGAGGCTGGACAGGGCGTGGGAGAAGAGCCGGGGTGGGGGTTCATGAATTATATATATGACTCTCTGAGTGATTGGGCCTGGGCCTGGCCATACAGACAACAGAGACAAGAGACAAGGGAGAGAAAGGCTAGCTAGCTGATACGCTGCTGTCCTCTCCTGCTCCACTTCCATGCTCATGTTTATGTACATTAATGATGCTCATGTTTATGTACATTAATGATCAGAAGCTGGAATAAAACAGTGTCTCTCTATTTGGTTTGGTGTCTGTGTTGGTGCAGTTCATTGGCAGTAAAATACAAAGCCACGGGCGGAGATGGCGGCTGAAGTGGTGATGAGTTATTTGGGCAGAGCTGGTTGGCTAACAGGCATGGTGTAGGAGGGGCTGTAGTGTTTTGGTTA
Source organism: Salvelinus sp. IW2-2015 (assembly GCF_002910315.2). Lineage (NCBI taxonomy): Eukaryota > Metazoa > Chordata > Actinopteri > Salmoniformes > Salmonidae > Salvelinus > Salvelinus sp. IW2-2015. The sequence goes on along the minus strand of NW_019945898.1, from coordinate 5,221 downwards.
ATGTGGGTCTGGTTACTGGTTTTATTGGTGTGAGTTAAAGTTCTGAGGTGGTTTAACCCACTGTTTGGGTTAGCTTTAGCTCTTCAGGTTAGTCCACATCTATTTTGTCTATAAGACCAAACTTAACTTTTCTTAAAATGTTTGAATATTGGCCATACAGCAAAACGTATCAGAATGCAGAATTCATGGTACTGCATAGCCTTTGACAATTATTTATTTTCATCTAAGTGAAATCCTTTATTCCTTAGGAAAAAAAATATGTTTTAGAATACTGTACGTATTAGGATATACACTGAGTGTACAAAACATTAAGAACACATTCCTAATATTGAATTGATTCAATGCTGGCCTATGTTGATTACAATGCTTCCCACAGTTGGGTCAAGATGTCTGGATGTCCTTTGGGTGGTGAACCATTCTTGATACACACAGGAAACTGTTGAGTGTTTCAGTTCTTGACACAAATGGGTATGCCTGGAAACTACTACCATACCCCATGCAAAGGCAATTCAATATTTTGTCTTACCTATTCACCCTCTGAATTGCACAAACACAATCCATGTCTCAATTGTCTCAAGGCTTAAAAATCCTTCTTTAACCTTTCTCCTCCCTTTCTTTGATTTAACAGGTGACATCAATAAGGGATCATAGCTTTCAGCTGGATTCATCTGGTCAGTCTATGTCATGGAAATAGCAGTGTTTTTAATGTTTCCTACGCTCAGTGTATATGATATATTGCCAACACTTTTTTTAGATCGATCATATTTGTTTCTTTACAATATAGTAATTAGAAGAATCTCCCTGCTTGTGCTTTGATTTCTGTCTTGTTTTTAATTCCTCTAGTCTATAGCACCACTGGCAGGTCTAGAATGAGTGCCAGTACATGTTTGTAATACACAGAATTAAACATTGCCATTCTGTTTTAATGAACCACTTGTTGGAAGGGCATTGATTCTGAGGACATTAAGCCAGTGGAGCCACACATAAGATAACAGAACATTCTTTAATCTAGCTCTGTCCCAGTTCACACTTGACCAGATGGAGATGTTGTTTTTTATCTTTGTAAGGAGAAAAAAATCTCTTTAAAAATTAATACATTATTTACACCCACCACTGACTTACTGGCCTGGCGTGTTAAATCAAGTCCACAGCAGGCTCTTTGCTGAGTCCGTCTTAATGACTTCTAAAGCATATGCTTTTTAAATCTTTTTTTTTTTGCCTGCTTCTTCCTGCTGCAGCTCTGGGCTTTTTTCCTTTATTAAACCATACACACATGCAAACACACGCAAGCACCGGCACGGTACATACGCACCACAAACATGACACAACGCAATTTCACACACACCACACACAACACACACACACACACACACACACCACCACCACACACACACACACACACACAACACACACACACACACACACCACAGCACACACACTCAACACATGGAACTGCCTGAATGACCTGTATTACACTGTGTCATTTCCACAGAGCCCAGTGATTAGAGGGGAGCAGGTCCTCCACTGCCTGTATTAGATCTTGGGAAAGGAACCGAGTGACCCCCCCCCCCCCCCCCCCCCCCCCCCCACCGGAATGAGGAGGAGAGGTGAAGGAAGGTGCAGAAGAGGGAAGAGAGGGGCCCTGACCCCAAGGTAGTTTACCAGAGCAGCTGCTTTCATTGTCAACATCCCCCAGACTAACATCAGCAGGAGAGGGCCGGCAGTGTAACTGTTTTACAGGTGTGGTGTCATCTGGGGTGGGCCACACTGGGCTGGCAGGTTACCCCTGAGATTTATGAAAATGTGGAGTGATAAAAGAAACAATGGTCCTGGGCAGGCAGGGGAGAAGTGTATAATTCAATGAGTCTGTCTTTATCCAATGGCTCCATACCGAACAAAATAGATTGATCTCTATTGATGAATGCTCCCTGCCACTTTGCCACAATTAGCAAACAAGCCAATTGTTTGATTTGTCTCTGAGGGAAGAAAAATAAAATGCATTTGATACGGAAATCAGAGGAGCAGGGTGAGCAGAGAATAAGTTTCCAGGTGCATTGTTCAGGCGACAAGGGTGAGGAAGAGGACAACACAGGTCGGGACTTCTGGTGTGAATTTCAAATCAATTGGATGCTGTTTTCAAATGATGCTTGATTTGCGATTATGCTGTCCCTTGGTGGTCATGGGCGAGATAGTCAGTGTTCAAATGGATGTTGCTTGCAACATGCTCAAGTGTATGTGCATTGTTATAATAAAAGTCTGATTTCTGCTGTATCTAATACTAATATTAACTCATATACATATTTGTACATATATTTACATGTTATATTAATCAAAATTATATATAATGAATCTGTACATCTTCTACTGCAAATGGAGGAAATCTAAAGCCTATTGGCATATGGTGTGGATACATGTTTCTCCACTCAATAACAGCAGTGATCCTACAGTGTTCCATCAGTCAGACATGGCATCAAGCGTATGTTTTCGTGTTAAGCAGGTATATTTGTTTAATTCAACCAGAGAATAATTAATTGAAAATACTTGGCTTGCAATCCTATCTGTTGGGTCCAAATCTGATGCATTGAGCTTAGTGAGATAATCTATCCCAGCACATTTTCATTCCATCCATCTGCTTTCAAATCATCACCCAAGAAAATACACATTTTTCTTAGTAGCCTAGAAAACAACAGAATTAGGGCCCTGGTCCGAGGTATTAGCCAGGCGAGTTTTACAAAATCAGCGTGGGACTAGAGGAGAAAGCCCACCTGGCCAAGGGAGCATGGTTACACAAAAGGACCAGAACAACACTACATTCCTAAAGTTCCTTGACCCCTCCACCCTCCACCGTCGCCACCCGCTCCACCCCCATTTCCATTACCCGAGCCTATGACTTTATAATCAATCAGCGTGTATATTGCGTTGGATGCATTCCTAAAAACCACAGCAACAAATTTGGGTCTCAACATTGACAGAGGAATTAATCAAAGGGATGATAAAAAGAGGGGACATCATCCTTTCCAAGCTGAAAGCCTTCCTTTCGTTCGTCGGTCGGGGACAAATAAAAGGGAGGATTGGAAAAAATTTCCCCCTCTTTTTTTTTTTGGGGGCCCCCCCCTTGGCGGTGGTTTTTTTTCGGCCGTTTTTTTATGAGGCTGAATCGGAATGGCAGGTGGCCCGCCATGGATACCCTTTGTCTATGGCTCCGCTTTCGTTTGGCAGTTGCGTCCTAATCCGGGAAACAGAGAAGTGGCTTAATCTCTGGAGAGCTCTAACATTAGCAGGCTTTCCGTACATAAGGTAATCTTGAAAGCACCAATAGCGCGTTTGAATGGCGTTTTAAATAATAGTATTTGTTTCTCTTATAACACATGCTTAGGAAATCGCTGTGGCGATTTGAGCGGCATGTCTCTCGGAGTGTGGCTAAGTAGTTCCGCACTCTTTTGTGGACTATTCCCATTGTTGGCCATTTTGCATTTAGCCTTGATGCGGGCGGTCAAGACGGAACTTCAGCAAATAAATGTATCGTTGTACCAAACATTGTGGAAGTACGAACGGAGGGTGGGCAATGTAGCATCTCACCTCATATGTGCGTATGGACTCGCTAATGACACATTAACACCAGGCGCGTTCGCTGGAGTGTAAGGCGATGGTAGTCAGAGAGACAGTGGTCACTCATGAGAGTTGCGTGATTGTGTCACGGCCACCCGATTCCACGCCGTTCACCGCGAACTGCCACGACGCATAGAGGCGTATAGGAGTTCCTGCCTGGGAAAGAAAATGACTTGGGTACAGATCGCAGTGCTGTTTCATCTGCTTTCCTTTGCTTACACACTTCCTTATTAAGATTGGCAATTCCTGGCTGCGAGCCTTAGAGGTGTGGTGGGGCTAGTTTCAGGGTATAGAGCACTAGGTCCTTACTTAACCTACGCTATGGTGCGGAACGGCGCACAGGAACCGAGTCGTGAGGGTCAGGGTGGATGAGTCACGACGCATGACGGGGGTTGTGGAGAAGGTCATAGGGGTGGCGTGGGTAGATCGAGCCGATCGGGACAATGTCGGGGTTAGTGTGGATACTCTGTCCTTTTGTGTCTCTCTTTGTTGGTCTGGTTGGTTGTCTGGGTTGGGGGTTTCTCTCTAGCTTCCGGGTCATCGAAATATTCTGTCGAAAATCCTTCGCTCCGTGCTAATTATCATCTCTGGCTGGTGCAGCATAACAATTCTGGTCCACATGTTATTTCTAAGGTTTTCATCACTGGCCTCGTTTAGGTTTCTCTCTCTAGAGGGTAGTTGGTCGTTGGGAAATTTATCGCATAATGATGACATTTGCCCTAGCGGGAAAATAGAGTAGTGGGTATATATAGTAATTTCTTTCTAATCGTCACTAAGGCTATTGCTCCAGCAATTGGAACGCTCACATAGATTAGGATTTGCTGATATAGTCTCTATACTGAATATATCATCAATATATTTAATTTCTCTGTGTTCGTATCAAAGTATATGTTTTCAAAATGTGTTATTACTAATTAATATTACATTTATAAAACTCTTTTAAGCTTTTTTTCATCTTTTAGACACCACATTGTCCTCTATAGTACACTCGTAAGGAAGTAAGTATTCTCCAGTAGTCCGTTCATATGAGCCTTGTCTCTCCCCAGACATGTTCATTGTATGTCTGCTCTGATAGGTCCTGATCAGGAGGCTATCTTAATCACCACAGACACAGCCTGCATGGCGGGGAACATGTCCGCCCTTGGCAATTTGGGATTTTGATGGGATATCGTTACACATGTTCACTATGTCTGGGGGAATTAGACACTTTACTGCCATTTGGGCTGATGTCTTATTTTAACCTCAATGGTATTTACAACTTAGCTTGTCTGTCTGCGCTCCAGTGTTGCTGCTTTCACACTTTGGCTTATTCCATTTTCTCACTTTGTGTTTTCGCCAGTCAGCACCTCTAATAAATACCGAAATGGCTCCTCGTCTGCAACAACTCACTTTCAGTCTGCTTGTTTTAGCCCTCTCGCTTTTTTAAATGAGCATGACCCATTGGATATGGTGCTTATTTTGCAACTGCCATACCTCCTCAGTACAGGCGCCATTGTGCATTTAGAGTAGAGGGGACCAGAAACGGGATGGGCTGCATGGACTGTCTTCCCGGATTTCTAGTTTTTAGTCGTGTGGACGTTCTGTAAATATGGTTTGATATGGCTCCTATCAG